>NC_135821.1:72770265-72930265 GCF_964213995.1 Mustelus asterias | reverse complement strand
CAGATAATTACTCTTTGTAAATGGCATAAAGTTCTCCTGTGACATATGGTGACCATTTCACCTTTAGTGCTCATATTCCACATGTAGTCACCCCATTTGATGATATATGATGCAGACACTGAAATTTGAAGAACACGCGTTGCAAGAAGTAACTCACAATATTCCTCCCCTGCTGCACCTGTCCTACCGCCCTGTAAAGTCCTTGATGATTGCTACCCTGGACATCACAACCGCACCATTTATGCTTTGTCCATGTGAACACTTAACTCTAAAAAATAATGGGACTCTTCAGAAAGGCCGTGAAACCTTTTCCACTTGTCCCGTCATTAAAAGATGCTGAAAGTTGTGAACTAATAAGTCAGGATAGCAATTATTTAGATCCCCGCTCCTCTTGGATGTCTCTTGTTCACCCGTGCAGCTGGCAATTAGTTGCAGCAAATGATTCTGGGAAATTTCATGTTCGGTTTAATCTGTGTCCCGCTTGAAAATACAATTTGTGGACACTGCAGAATCGGCCTGTCGAGAGCTCAGGATTAATCCACATTTGGAGATCGATTCAATTGATCCACCAGTTTACTGTGCGCTAAGAGTAGCGGATCGGTCTGGGCTTTCTAGGAATTGAGGATTAACAGCCAGGAGAAAAGTCTGAGGAGCGTTACAAAATATATTTCCATCGACTCTTTATTGGTTATGAGGATAGTGAACTGTGGAGGGCATCACAGCCAAAGACTGGTCATGTGCTCGCAAAGGAACTCCCGAGCAGGGATTACTGGGGACAGGGGCCGGGAAATGGGATTGCCGGATGGGGCTTTGCTCATTGTGACACTGGGATACTGGGCAGGATTTTATGGCCTCGCTCGTCCCGAAACCACAAAATCCTGCCCCAGGTCAACGGATCTTCCCATTGTCCGCCCTTCGCCCGCTCCGATTCCCGTGGCGGGCCGGACGGTAAAATTCCGGCCACTATTTCCAAACGCAGGACCCGTCCTCGCTGTGATTGGCTGACTCAGGAGGATGGCATGGAGATGATTAATTGACTCTGCTCTTTGGAGGACACAGCGTTCTATCAATATTGAGATGTTTTTCTCTCTCCCACCCAGCCCCTTCCCAAATCCGCCATGCCCCCTTCTCCCTTCCAGCTTTTCCAGAAAGCCGCACGGGGATAGTGTAAATAGGAACATGCCTGGAGGCTTTGAAGAAAATGCGATCATATATGTAGCTGATTGAGAATTAATTTGTTTCTGGTGTGACTGCGATCTGTTATCTCACATCCATGGGAGATAACTGCAGCTTTATCTTTGATTTACTAACTCACTGACCATTGAACGCAAATATTGATTCTATTTGTGGGCTCGAACTGTTGACCTGCAGGGGGTTACTGACCTGACTGTGTAGTGACGTTGCCCACCATCCAGCTCCCTGTCATGGAGGCTTTTGAGCTTTCCCCTCTATATGAAGTACCGCCGCTGCCGTGTGTTTCTCTATCTGTGCTTTTGTTGTTCAAGGATCTTTAACCGCTGGACTGTGTCACCGTGTTCCACCTCTGCGTCTGTATAAACACAGCTCCCTGTTATATATAAATCCGCAGAATAGATTTCCCCATGTCTCCACAACTAAGACCAATGATGATGCTAGCAGAATTGTAGATCCACACAGTTTGTACCTTGGGCTGGGTGAGAATCCATCTGATGGAGGGGAACGATTAGTGCCCTGGCGGAATGGGTTGAATGGCGGCTTCCTGTGCTGTTTCATTCAGCTTCACTCAATCACACCCCTCGTCAACATTAAGAGCATTCAAATGGTTATTGGATAAACATATGGATGATATTGGAATAGTGTAGATTAGAGGGGCTTTAGATTGGTTCCACTGGTCGGCGCAACATTGAGGGCCGAAGGGCCTGTCCTGCGCTGTAATGCTCTATGTTCTATGTTCTATAGTGCAAAAGCACCAAATACTTCACCCATAGATTTGTACTTGATGTGGAATGGATACAGAGGTACGAGGAAAGAGTAGTGGGGTTAATTGAATAACTCAAAGAGTGCAAACACAATGAGCCAAAAGATCTCACTAAGAACATAAGAAATAGATGCAAGAGTAGACCACTTGGCCCATTGAGCCTGCTCTACCATTCAATATGATCATGGCTGATCTTGGGCTTTCCCATCCACTCCCCGTATCCCTTAATTCCCCAAGAGGCCAAAGATCTGTCTACCCCAGTCTTAAATATATTCAACGATGGAGCAACAAGAACCTTCTGGGGTAGAGAATTCCAAAGATTCACAACCCTTTGACTGAAGAAATTTCTTCTCATCTCTGTCCTAAATGATCGGTCCCTTATCCTGAGGTGACGGGCCTCTCGCTGTTTACCCTGTGAACCCCCTTCAGAATCTTGTGCGTTTCAATTAGATCATCTCTCATTCTTCTAAACTCCAGAGAGTATGGTCCCAGTTTACTCTGCCTGTCATCAGAGGACAACCCTTCTGACCCCAGGGACCAATTTAGTGAAGCTTCACTGCACCACCTTCAATGCAAGTGCATCCTTTCTTAAATATAGTAACCAAAACTACACACAGTATTCCAGATGTGGTCTCACCAAAGCCCTACACAATGGTAACAAGCTTTCTTTATTCCAGTATACCAACAATTCCCTTGCAATAAAGATTAACATACCATTTGCCTTCCTAATTGTTAGATTTGATTTGATTTATTATTGTCACATGTATGGGTAGACAGTGAAATGTATTGTTTCTTGCGCGCTATACAAAGCATACTGTTCATAGAGAAGGAAAGGAGAGAGTGCAGAATGTAGTGTTACAGTCATAGCTAGGGTGCAGAGAAAGATCAACTTAATATAAGGTAGGTCCATTGAAAAGTCTGACGGCAGGGAAGAAGCTGTTCTTGAGTCAGTTGGTACGTGACGTGGGTGGAGAACTGGCTTGGTCACAGAAGACAGAGGGTGGTAGTGGAAGGGTCTTTTTCCGGCTGGATGCCTGTGACTAGTGGTGTTCCGCAGGGCTCTGTATTGGGACCTCTGCTGTTTGTGATTTATATAAACGATCAGGAAGAAGGTGTAACTGGGGTGATCAGTAAGTTTGCGGACGACACAAAATTGGCAGGACTTGCAGATAGTGAGGAGCATTGTCAGAAGCTACAGAAGGATATAGATAGGCTGGAAATTTGGGCAAAGAAATGGGAGATAGAGTTCAATCCTGATCAATGCGAAGTGATGCATTTTGGTAGAACTAACGTAGGGGGGAGCTATACGATAAATGGCAGAACCATAAAGGGTGTAGATACGCAGAGGGACCTGGGTGTGCAAGTCCACAGATCCTTGAAGATGACGTCACAGGTGGAGAAGGTGGTGAAGAAGGCATATGGCATGCTTGCCTTTATAGGACGGGGCATAGAGTATAAAAGTTGGGGTCTGATGTTGCAGATGTATAGAACGTTGGTTCGGCCGCATTTGGAATACTGCGTCCAGTTCTGGTCGCCACACTACCAGAAGGACGTTGAGGCTTTGGAGAGAGTACAGAGGAGGTTTACCAGGATATTGCCTGGTATGGAGGGGCTTAGTTATGAGGAGAGATTGGGCAAACTGGGGTTGTTCTCCCTGGAAAGACGGAGGATGAGGGGAGACTTAATAGAGGTGTATAAAATTATGAAAGGCATAGATAGGGTGAACGGTGGGAAGCTTTTCCCCAGGTCGGTGGTGACGTTCACGAGGGGTCATAGGTTCAAGGTGAAGGGGGGAGGTTTAACACAGATATCAGAAGGACATACTTTACACAGAGGGTGGTGGGGGCCTGGAATGCGCTGCCAGGCAAGGTGGTGGAGGCGGACACACTGGGAACGTTTAAGACTTATCTAGATAGCCATATGAACGGAGTGGGAATGGAGGGATACAAAAGAATGGTCTAGTTTGGACCAGGGAGCGGCACGGGCTTGGAGGGCCGAAGGGCCTGTTCCTGTGCTGTATTGTTCTTTGTTCTTTGTGACCTCAGACTTTTGTATCTTTTTCCCGACGGAAGAAGGTGAAAGACCTGTTCCTGCATGCTAACATTCTGTCTGAGTTGTATCATTCTATGAATTGTTTTTGATTCAGGTTTTCTGATCGAACTAATAGGATCATTGCGTTAAGATAAAAGCAAATTACTGTGGATGCTGGAATTTGAAACAGAAAACGCTGGAAAACCTCAGCAGGTCTGGCAGCACCTGTAGAGGGAGAATACAGGCAATGTATTGAGTCTGGATGACCCTTTGTCAGAGCTTTGACAGGGTGACTGCCTTGTTGATGGAGAGACCAGTAGATGGGCGATGAATTCAGGAGAAATGGTGGCTGTCAGTTGTGACTCAAACAGGTTAACATAGAAATAAAAACTCAGAGAGTGCTTGAAACATTTGGCAGGTCAGGCAGGTTCTGCGCAGAGCGGGAAAGAGAGCTACCCTTTCACCAGAGCTGAAAGAAGTTAGAGATTTAACTGCTTTTAATTAAATACAGAAGCAGGGAGAGTTCGAGGAGTGAAAAGGCAAAGGGCAAGGGTGGCACGGTGGCACTGTGGTGAGTGCTGCTGCCTCACAGCGCCAGGGACCCGGGCTCGATTCCCAACTTGGGTCACTGATTGTGTGGAGTCTGCACGTTCTCCCCGTGTCTGCGTGGGTTTCCTCCGGGTGCTCCGGTTTCCTCCCACAGTCCGAAAGACGCGCTGGTTAGGCAGATTGGCCATGCTAAATTCTCCCTTAGTGTACCCGAACAGGTGCCAGAGTGTGGCGACTAGGCGGTTTTCACAGTAACTTCATTGCAGTGTTAATGTAAGCCTACTTGTGACACTAATAAATAAACTTAAACTTTAAAACTAATAGAGTGTCTTAATTAGTGACGAGAAGAATAATGGTTCAAGGCAAAAAGCAGGCAATAATGAGACAATAAAAAAATGCAAATGTTGGATCCAGGAATGTTGCAGTGCAACATTTATCCAACCTATTTCTTTTCTTTGCATTTAAGGTTTTACTCTTCAAACCAGAGTGTTTTAAACAGTCAGACTGAGTTTAGGCATCCATAGCAGTGGACCAGAAATCACATATCGATGAAATAAAGTTGGTACATTGTTTACTCATGGTATGTCAGGGCATTAACCCTGTTTGCTGCTGATGACCTTCCTCAGAGTCCACAGGGGTCTATCGCTGTGGGTAAATTCAGGAGCACAAACAAATAAATCCCTTTATGTTTGAGAACATTAGAAACAGGAGTGGGAGTAGGCCCTCAGGTCTGCTGAATCATTCCATACAATCATGGCCGATCTCCGACCTCAAATCCATTTCCCTGCCCGATCCACTGATTCCCCTTATGTCCAAAAATCCACCAGTCTCGCCTTCAATATATTCACCATGGAGCACCCACAATCCTGTCAGGTAGAGAGCTTCCAAAGGTGGAGGAAGCGATGGCCTAGTGGTATTATCATTGGATCATTAATCCAGGAACTCAGCTAATGTTCTGGGGACCCGGATTTGAATCCCACCATGGAATCAGTTAATGGTGGAATTTGAATTCAATAAAAAAAATCTGGAGATAAGAATCTACTGATGACCATGAAACCATTGTCGGAAAAACCATCTGCTTCACTAATGTCCTTTTAGGGAATGAAATCTACAAATCTGCTGTCCTTACCTGGTCTGGCCTACATGTGACTCCAGGGTGCACAACAATGTGGTTGACTCTCAACTGCCCTTGGGCAACTCGGGATGGGTAATAAATGCTGGCCAGCCAGCGACACTCAGGTCCCACAATTGAATATAAAAAAAGATTCACAACCTTCTGGGTGAAGAACTTTTTCCACATCTCCGTTCTCAATATGTGACTTTTTTTCCTCAGACTAACTAGATTCTCCCACAACCTTTCCTATTAAGCTCTCTAAACATTTTATACATTTCAATGAGATAATTTCTTGGGAGTATGTCGGCCGATTCTACTCAGTTATTCCTGATAGATCAATACTGTCCTCCCAGAAATCAATCTAATTTAACATGCGAGGCTCCTAATTTTGGGCCTAAACCCATGCCCTTACCCATACAAAGTGGTTTGGAATCAGTTAATGTTGGGAAAAAAATAAAATGCTCCGAGGAATAGGAGGTGGCCATTCAGCTCCTCAGGCCTACTCTGCAACTCAGTTAGATCATGGCTGATCTGCATCTCAACTCGATTTATCCACCTTTGCTCCTTATTCCTCGATATCCTTTGCCTAACAAAAATGAACTGATCCCTGGTTTGACCCTGGATATTCAGTCTTTGCCAGAGATTTCTGTGCTTCTCGATTTCTCCAGTGAATGGCTTAGCTTTAATTTTAAGATGATGAAATGACTCAATTATTATTATAAGGATATTTTTAAAGTGGGAATCACTGAGCCATCATTAAGGTTGAATTAAAAACCCAAATGCCACTCACGGTGCTCATAGGAACAGGAGTAGGCCATTCTGCTCCTCAATAAACCCATTGGATTGGCAGAATGAAAGTTGTGGGTCCAGTCTCAACCACCTGAAGGGTAGGTTTCAGCAAGCTGTCCTTCTGTCCTGTAAGAAGCTCACACAGGGGAATAGAGTCTGGTGCTTTTGCAATGAGACGTTGCAACTGGGAGATCTGATGTGAAGGGTTTATGTCCCATCTCCAAACCTGTGGCAAGAGGGCATTTTTTTTCAATTCAGTCTTGGGACATAGGCATTGCTGGCTGGCCAACATTTATTGCCCATCACTAGTTGCCTGAGGGCATTTACAAGTCAACCATATTGTTGTGGATCTGGAGTCACATGTAGGTCAGACCAGGTAAGGACGGAGATGGAGATTGAACGGACTGCCTTTTTACATTTAACAACTTAATGCAGGGTGATGAATATATAGCCGAGGAATATGGTGTGAGGAGACCTTTGGAAATGCTCAGGGAAGGGTGCTCAAAGAAGAACAGTACAGCAGAGGAAACAGGCCCTTCGGCCCTCCAAGCCTGTGCCGCTCATTGGTCCAACTAGACCATTTGTTTGTATCCCTCCATTCCCAGACTGCTCATGTGACTATCCAGGTAAGTCTTAAACGATGCCAGCGCGTCTCCCTCCACCACCCTACTTGGCAGCGCATTCCAGGCCCCCACCACTCTCTGTGTAAAAAACGTCCCTCTGATATCTGAGTTATACCTCGCCCCTCTCACCTTGAGCCTGTGACCCCTCGTGATCGTCACCTCTGACCTGGGAAAAAGCTTCCCACTGTTCACCCTATCTATACCCTTCATAATTTTGTACACCTCTATTCGGTCTCCCCTCATTCTCTGTCTTTCCAAGGAGAACAATCCCAGTTTACCCAATCTCTCCTCATAACTAAGACCCTCCATACCAGGCAACATCCTGGTAAACCTTCTCTGCACTTCCTCTAAAGCCTCCACGTCCTTCTGGTAGTGCGGCTCCTAGGCAGGGATGCTGATAATGGAACAATAAATAATGGGGTAAAGAACTGTTGCAGTGTATGTGATGAACATTTTAACTGTGTCTTGTAAATGTGTTCTTTTTGAATGTGTTTACAATGCCATTACACACGAGAGCAATATCTCCCACCCCTTGTGATTTATCAATGAGTTACAACAGGGGTTATTATAATCGATTACTATCCCATTGTCACTGCCTAGTCCAAATGACCAGTCTATCAATAACATATAAAAATCACAAATCTGTGTCTTCTAGCCAGTTTATCCACGGTAACACGGTAACTTCTAGCCAGTTTATCCACGGTAACACTATGTATGCAACTCTATAACTTAAATGTATCAGTCTCGTTATGACATCCTCTCATCAGTAGTTTTGGTGTACTGTCACCACTAGTAGGCAGTGTACAGTGTGACAGGTTTACATAGAGATTTTTCATTATAAATACCAGTCTAGGAAGTTGTACAATGGAAATAGGGAGAAAAAGATGCAACTTTAAAATGGGACTGAATTATTTCTGTACAGCCAAGTCAAATTACTTCTATCATCTAACCCTACTTCAGCTGAAGACTACTAAACAAGAAATTACATTCTTTTAACATCCAATATTCTTCACAGGAGAGTTATAAAGCAAGATTTGACACTGGGCCACAGATAGGGCAGGGGGGGTGGGCCTGGGTAAGATGCTCTGTTGGGGAGTCGGTGCAGACTGATGGGCTGAATGGCCTCCTTCTGCACTGTAGGGATTCTATGATTCTATGACAAGGAGCCCAGCAGAAAGGTAGCTTTAAAAATACATCCTAAAGGAGAGGTGACAAGGGTTGGGAGGGAACTCCAGAGCTTGGGGCTTAGGCAACTGAAAGCACGGCCGCTAATAATGGAGCGATGAAAGTTAGTGACGTACAAGAACTCAGAATTAGGGGAATGCAGATATCTGGAGAGTTATGGAGCTGGAGGAGGTGAATGAGGTGGAAAGGATTGTGATCATGGAAGGATATACAAGTAAGGGTGTATGTATTAACATGAGGTGTTGCTCAGTTGAGAGCCAGTGTAGGTCAATGGGCATAGGGATGATAGGCCAACGGGACTCATGTAAGGACACAGGCAACAGAGCTATGGGTGGCTTCAGGTTTGTGGACTGCACTAAGTCTTGAATCCTGTGTGTAACATACGATTAACTGGTGGTACATTAAAATTGGTACATAAAGTGCACATGCCTTATTTGGGTATCACCAATCCATGGCATATCGTCACACATGCAACTTCTTACCTCTACCAGTAGGCGGAGTTTCATCAGCTCCAGAGGCTTCAGATCCACATAGCTGTGCCTACAGTGTCACTCTGCGGAAAGTCAGCCTTATCGTTCAGTACGAGTTGTTCACCACAATACAAGAAGCTGTGTGTTTATTGGTGCACACTTCCTGCCAGACTCACACTTCCTCCCTGCCACACTCCAGCGATTTCATTTTTATTGCTCTCCTGGCTTTTGTTTCTGATAAAATATCAGATGTTTTTACGATTATTTAATGAGATGTCAGCACAGGGTAAGGGTGAGTGTAATTGTGCGAATACGGGAATGACACATACCAGTCTTTATTTGAACGTTTTAATGGAGTTTTGAATTCTCTGCAATTGGAAGCCAGAAACACATTGTAAAAGCCGATGTTTCTCAAGCCCACTCCAGCCACACTGCTCAATAGCTACGTTGGGTGGGATTTTATGGCCTCGCTCAACCCGAGACCGGATAATCCCGCTTGAGGTCAACGGACATTCCCATCGTCCGCCCCTCACCCACTCCGATTCCATGGTGGGCGGGGTGGGCAAATTCCGGCGTTAATGTCCTTCTCTTGCCCATAATGAAGGGTCCAGCATTGTCTATAATGTTATAAGGTCACCATAGTCCCAGAAGACCATAGGCTGTTCTCCCTTTTGAAGGGGAGAGCTGACGATTGGTGAGTTAACCCGAGGATCACCACACCTCAGACAAGGGGCAAGGTTGAATAACCTCAGCCAGTACAGGAATTGAACCCATGCTGTTGGCATCGCTCTGCATCACTGACCAGCTGTTCAGCCGACTGAGCTAAACTGACCTTCAGGTTACAGTGTTATAGACCACATCGAACTAACACACACCTTTGGCTTCACCTTCTGATTTCCACTTCCTGCACTCCCACTCCATCTTCGTTTCTTCACTTCCATCCGAATTAGAACCAAGCCTTTCAGGAGTGAAATTCGGAAAGACTTCTCCACTCTCTGAAATGATAATTAGCGTTGGATCAATTGTTAGTTTTAAAGCCGGGATCGATAGATTTTTGTTAGCCAGCCTGGCCAATGGATGTGGGGCCAAGATGGCTGGCTATATGGAGTTAAGTCACGGGTTATCCATGATCTCACTGAACAGCAGAACAGATTAGATAGACAAGGAAAAGGATAGACAGATTTCTGCTCTCTCAGGAATTAAGCAACACGGAGAACAAGCAAGAAGGCAGAGTTAAAGCCCAAGCTGATCATATTCATTGGTGGAGCAGGTTCAATAGACCATGTGGTCTACTCTGGCTCCTATTTTTTATGTTCCTAAGGGCGGCACGGTGGCACAATGGTTAGCACCGCTGCCTCACAGCGCCAGGGAACCAGGTTCGATTCCAGACCCGGGTGACTGTCCGTGTGGCGTTTGTACATTCTCCCTGTGTCTGCCTGGGTTTCCTCCGGGTGCTCCAATTTCCTCCCACAGTCCAAAGATGCGCAGGTTAGGTGGATTGTCCATGCTAAATTGCCCTTTAGTGTCCAAAGATATGTAGGTTAGGGGGATTAGTGGGGTAAATATGTGGGGTGGCACTGGGTAAGATGCTCTGTCAGAGTGTCGGAACGGACTCAATGGGCCAAATGGCCTCCTTCTACATAGATTCCATGATTCTTACATCAGGCTCAATGGGCTAAATGGCCATCTCCTATCCCTGTGTTCCTTGGCCATCACAGCCTGAAATGAAGGATGACCCTCTGTGCAAGGTGGCAAAGGATTCCCAGTGCATGGGCGGAATTTTCCAGTCTCACCGGGGGAAGGCTGGAAAACACAGCAAGCCGTTCAAAAGTCCATCGGCTTCGGTAGGACCGGAAAATCCCGCCAGCGGGAGGGGCGGTAAAATTCCACTCCTGGAACTGTACCCCAGCATGAGGCAATGTCTTCAGGGCAGAGTGGGAAGCACGGCGCGGCAGAACAGCGCGGGAGGCCAGTTGTGAAGAGAGGACACGTCAGTGTAATCCCGGAACAAATGAATGGTTCAGAACTGAAGCCTGAGCAGGTTCTTCAGGCAGCGGCCCCAAGGTGGCCCATCACTACGGTCGATAGGCAGAGTGTACTCTTTGATATTCTAGCTGCAATTTACAGTATCCGTACCCTGCCAAGAGAGGGAGAGGTAATACTGACAGCTGAGATGGAGGGGGATTAACTTTGCTGAAACTCAATGAAGATTAACGTACTGAGATGACAGAGGTGCTGGCCTGGGCTCTTGCTGCAGGTAACTGATTATAACCAGCCCTGCAGTATTTATGTAACTATTGGGACGTCTTGTTGAAGTTGTACAAGACATTGGTAAGGCCACACTTGGAATACTGTGTGCAGTTCTGGTCACCCTATTATAGAAAGGATATTATTAAACTAGAAAGAGTGCGGAAAAGATTTACTAGAATGCTACCGGAACTTGATGGTTTGAGTTATAAGGAGAGGCTGGATAGACTGGGACTTTTTTCTCTGGAGCGTAGGAGGCTGAAGGGTGACCTTATAGAGGTCTATAAAATAATGAGGGGCATAGACAAGGTAGATAGTCAATATCTTTTCCCAAAGGTAGGGGAGTCTAAAACTAGAGGGCATAGGTTTAAGGTGAGAGGGGAGAGATACAAAAGTGTCCAGAGGGGCAATTTTTTCATACAGAGGGTGGTGGGTGTTTGGAACAAGCTGCCAGAGGTAGTAGTGGAGTGGTAGTAATATCGAGGCTGGGAACCCTTGTCAATCTGACCAACTCAGATTGGGTACGGGGTGGGGGGGCGGGGGGGGGGGGGGGGGTGGGTGGAGGGTGCAGGAAGGTTGGGGTGGGAGTGGGGATAGTGGTAGGGGGGTGGGGAGAATGTTGCAGGGGTGGTTGTGGGGGTGGAGGGAAGTTGTGGGGGTGGTGGAGGGAGTGGGGGGTTTGTGGGGATGGGGGAAATTGTGGGGGGGTGGTGGAGGGGATGGGTGAGGTTGTGGGGGTGAGGGGAGATTGTGGGGGTGGGGGAAAGTCTGTGGGGGTGGTGGAGGGGCTGGGGGAAGGTTGTGGGGTTGGTGGAGGGGGTGGGGGGAGGTTGTGGGAGGGAACGGGGTGAGGTTGTGGGGGTGGGGTGATGTTGTGGGGGTGGTGGAGGGAGTGGGGGGTTTGTGGGGGCGGGGGAAGTTGTGGGGGTGGTGGAGGGAGTGGGGGGGTTTGTGGGGGTGGGGGCAAGTTGTGGGGGTGGGGGGAAGTTGTGGGGGTGGGGGGAAGGCTGTGGGGGGTGGGGGGAGGTTGTGGGGGTGGTTGTGGGGGTGGTGGAGGGGTTTGGGGGATGTTGTAGGGATGGGGGGAGGTTGTGAGGGTGGGGGCGGGGTTTGGGGGAGGGTGTTTCCTGCAGGGGTATTCCGCCAGAGGGGATTGAGGACTCTTCAATTTTCCCCGTTGTTTAGCTAAGTTAACCGACAGACTGACCTTTCTCTCCGTGTGCACGACCTGGTTTAATGCGTCAAACATTTAATGTGACAGACCTCATCAAACTGAGATGAAGTGAAGGATTGTCCGTCATTGTGCCGAAGCAGCTGGTTCCATCAAGTCCTTATCTCACACACCGGCCTGACATTGTCAGAAATCTCAGTGTCATTTTGAACTCCAGATTAAATGGGACCTTCACAATATCAGATGGAGTATCCTTGCAGTAAACAAGAACCATTTTCAGTCAGTATGGTGAAGAGTTTCCAATATTTCGGCATCTGTAGATTGTTTTGTGGCTCCTTTGTGGCTACCATTGGCTTTGCCAGAGGCTCTGGGCAGCACGGTGGCACAGTGGTTAGCACTGCTGCCTCAAGTGCCAGGGATCCGGGTTCGACTCCCAGCTTGGGTGACTGTGCGGAGTCTGCACATTCTCTCTGTGTCTGCGTGGGATTCCTCTGGGTGCCCCTGTTTCCTCCCACACTCCAAAGATGTGCGGGTTAGGTTGATTGGCCATGCTAAATTGCCCCGAGTGTCAGGGGAACTAGCAGGGTAAATGAATGTTACAGAATAGGGCCTGGGTGAGATTGTCGTTGGTACAGACTCGATGGGCCGAATTGCCTCCTTCTGCACTGTAAGGTTTCTATGGATTTCCTGTAGTAATATTGTGCCTGCACTGTTGGTTTTTAGACCTCATGCTCTGTCCTGCCCAAGCTAATAGGATCAAAGAACAAAGAAAATTACAGCTGCCCGACTGAACTAAAACCCCCTACTCTTCCGGGGACCATATCCCTCTATTCCCATCCTATTCATGTACTTGTCAAGACGCCCCTTAAAAGTCACTCCCGTATCTGCTTCCACTACCTCCCCCGGCAACGAATTCCAGGCACCCACTACTCTCTGTGTAGAAAATCTGCCTCGTACATCTCCTTGCCCCTCGCACCTTAAACCTGTGCCCCCTAGTAATGGGAAAAAGCTTCTGACTGTCCACTCTGTCCATGCCTCTCATAATCTTGTAGACTTCTATCAGGACTCCCCTCAACCTCTGTCGCTCCAGTGATCACATTAATTCTCTCACTCCTGATTGCGAGTGAGGTCAATGCGTGGACCTCTTTCTCAGCCCTAACCTTGTGCAATCCAGCACTTGAAAATAAACCTCGGGTCTCCATTGAAGTTTCAGATTCCCCTAAAAGACATCATGGCATTCACAGCCTCAGCAGAGGAAGGAACCATGGAACTACAGAAAAGCTGCAGTGCAGAAAGGGGCCATTCAGCCATTCATGTCTGTGCCAGCCAAAAGGAGAAAAAATAAACTAGCCCCTCATCTTAACCCCATTTCCCAGCATCTGGTCTGATCTCTTGCAGGTTACAGCACTTTAGATGCAGATCCAGGTACCTTTTCAGCCTCAAACACCAACTTAATCAGTGAATTCAGAGTGAGAAAGTTTGCTCTCATATCCCCTCTAATCCTTCTACCAATCACCTTAAATCAATGGGAAAACCCAGTTACACATCAGTCCTTGGTTTTTTCACAAGTAACTTAATCTGCCACTTTTAAACTCGTCTCTGTATACTTCTTAGATTTACTATTGTTGTACTGTTAGTCACGTGTATCATTTTTATCACTGGGCAATATTATGAATTGCTTTTTTAAAATTCATCTGTGGGACATGGGCGTCGCTGGCTGGCCAGCATTTATTGCCCATCCCTAGTTGCCCTTGGAGAGCAGTTGAGAGTCAACCACATTGCTGTGGCTCTGGAGTCACATGTAGGCCAGACCAAGTAAGGATTCCTCCCTAAAGGACATGAGTGAACCACATGGTTTTTCCCGACAATCGACAGTGGTTTCATGGTCGTCTGTAGATTCTTAATTCCAGATATTTTTTGTTGAATTCAAATTCCACCATCTGCTGTAGCGGGATTCGAACCCGGGTCCTCAGAACATTAGCTGAGTTTCTGAATTAATAATCTAGCGATAATACCGCTAGGCCATCATCCTCCAAATTTAAAGGGAAACAACTGTTCCAGCCTTGCCAGTGTTGCCCGCATAGAATAAATACAGAAAAGCATCCTGCCCTGTGGATGTAACCTATCCTGCTCTGCCACCTGGTCACCTTTGCTCTCAGCCTTGCCTGTGAGTTTAAATTGACTTTACCAATATTTGCAGCTCAACCAATCAGAGGCCAGCTTCTCAGTGCACTAGCTGCTGATAGGCTGACTAGTGCGCCTATCAATAGCCAACAATGACGGCTTTTTAAAAATTTAAAATGGCCGGATCTACCGCGGAACCCCTGGATGAGTCCTCCAGAATCCCAGTTTACCCTGCTGTAAACCAATAGCCCATTTCATGTTGGACCATAATTACAAAATGGGAATAATCATGAGAGGATTCGAGTATGGGGCAGGGTTGTCTTGATGCAATTATACAGGGCCTTGGTGAGGTCACACCAAGAATATTGTGCGCAGTTTTGGTCTCCTTATCTGAGGAAGGATGTTCTTGTTCTAGAGGGAGTGCAGAGAAAGCTTACCAGACCGGTTCCTGGGATGGTGGGACTGATGTATGAGGAGAGATTGAGTCAGTTAGAATTATATTCACTAAAGTTCAGAAGAATGAGGGGGGATCTCATAAACCTATAAAATTCTAACACGATTAAACAGGGTAGATGCAGGACGGATGTTCCCGATGGTGGGGGATTCCAGAACTATGGGACATAGTCTGAGGATACGGGGTAATGCATTTAGGACTGAGATGAGGAGAAATCTCTTCACCCAGAGAGTGGTCAGCCTGTGGAATTCATTATCACAGAAAGCAGCTGAAGCCAAAACATTGCATGTTTTCAAGGAGTTAGGTATATAGCCCTTGGGGCCATAAGATCATAAGGCATAGGAGCAGAAGTAGACCACTCGGCCCATTGAGTCTGCTCTGCCATTCACTCATGGCCGACTTTTTTTTCATCCCCATTCTTCTGCCTTTTCCCCATAACCCCTGATCCTCTTATTAATCAAGAACCTATCTATCTTTGTGTTAAAGACACTCAATGACCTGGCCTCCACAGCCTTCTGCGGCAAAGAGTTCCACAGATTCACCACTCTCTGGCTGAAGAAATTCCTCCTCATCTCTGTTTTAAAGGATCATCCCTTTAGCCTAAGGTTGTGCCCTACCAAACGGGATCAAAGGATATGGGGGGAAGGTGGGAACAGGTTGCTGAGTTGTATGATCAACCATGATCATACTGGATGATGGAGCAGACTCGAAGGGCCAAATGGCCTACTCCTATTTTCTATGTTTTTATGTGACACAGAAACGGGCCTTGCTGCCCATCAAACCACATAGCCCAGCACCACCCCCCACGTATTGAACATTCCTTGTCAAGAAACTGTTCTCTGCTGAAATTTTACCGGGCACTGTTTCAACAGTATTTTGCTGGAAAGAATTCCACATTCTGACCCACCCTTTAGGTCAAGGATATTTTTCTAACCCCCACTTCAATTCTGTATTATTTATCTCCAGCTTGGCATGGATTGGTGGATTAATCAGTTGCTACAAGTAGGTTCAGAGTGTTCTTTATGAGAATGAAGGGCTATCAGACCGGCCCCCGACCTCACACTTCCCGCTTTCAGGAATAATTTCACAAATATTCTGCAGCCCCCGAATAACATTCAGGATTTTTCGCTCAGTTTTTTTGGTGACCTAATATTTAAATGTCTTACAGCATTTTTACAGTACAGAAACAGGCCATTCAGCCCGACAGGCCCATACTGGTGTTCATGCTTCCTCTCACCACCAACCCCGCCTCCCCCCTTCATTTTAACCCCATAAAGATAATAAATAATAATAGATATTTTTCTGTTCCATTTTACATCCTGTGTTTATCTAGCTTCCCCTTTGAAATAACTCCTCAGAGGCCAGTGTCCCTTCGCCAGATTCCCTTTAGTTATAAACTTATCTCCATTCCAAGAATCATAGAATAGAATCATAGGATCCCTACAGTGCAGAAGGAGGCCATTTGGCCCTTTGTGCCCACACTGACAACAATCCCCACCCTGTAATCTCATGCATTTACCCTGCTAATCCCTTTGACACTAAGGGGCAATTTAGCACGGCCAATCAAGCTAACCCCGCACATCTTTGGACTGAGGGAAGAAACCGGAGCACCCGGAGGAAACCCACGCAGACCCTGGGAGAATGTGCAAACTCCAAACAGACAGTCACCCAAGGCCTGTGTCCCCGGCGTTGTGAGGCAGCAGTGCTAACCACTGTGCCGCCATTCTTCAGGTACAAAGCCAGAATCCAGATTGCCAGTAGACCTGACAATCCTCATTATATACACAGCGGAATGGGCAGGCAATCATTATCTCAATCAGGGAGCTCATACTCAAAGAGGCCAACCTCATGGGCCTCTTTGAGGCCATTTCACCCTTGAATGCATTTATGCTATTTGCCTCAACTACTCCTTAAGGTGGCGAGTTCCAAATTCTAACCCCTCTGTGGGTAACGAGTTTCTCCTGAATACCCTATTGATTTATTAGTGACTATCTTATATTTATGACCCCTC
The DNA here is from genome assembly GCF_964213995.1 of Mustelus asterias. NCBI lineage: Eukaryota > Metazoa > Chordata > Chondrichthyes > Carcharhiniformes > Triakidae > Mustelus > Mustelus asterias. The sequence continues at coordinate 72,913,540 of NC_135821.1, read as the reverse complement.
ATTCTGGTCTCACCTCTCTGAAACCTTTGTTTCATAATGTTGAAGACTTCTAATCAGGTCAGATCATTCCTGATAACTATAACCATTCCATTCTGGTGTCATTCTAGTCGATCTTTCTCACACCTTCTCCAATTCCTCTGAGGAGAAGGTTAGCTATGAGGAGAGTCATAGAGTCATAGAGTCATAGAGGTTTACAGCATGGAAACAGGCCCTTCGGCCCAACTTGTCCATGCTGCCCTTTTTTTTAAAAACCCCTAAGCTAAACCCAATTGCCCGCATTTGGCCCATATCCCTCTATACCCATTGTACCCATGTAACTATCTAAATGCTTTTTAAAAGATAAAATTGTACCCACCTCTACTACTACCTCTGGCAGCTTGTTCCAGACACTCACCACCCTCTGTGTGAGAAAATTGCCCCTTTGGACACTTTTGTATCTCTCCCCTCTCACCTTAAACCTATGCCCTCTAGAGGTTGGAGAAACTTGGTTTGTTCTCACTGGAGCGACGGAGGTTGAGGGGCGACCTGATAGAAGTCTATAAGATTATGAGAGGCATGGACAGAATGGATAGTCAGAAGCTTTTTCCCAGGGTGGAAGAGTCAATTACTAGGGGGTACAGGTTTAAGGTGCGAGGGGCAAGGTTTAAAGGAGATGTACGAGGCAGATTTTTTTACACAGAGAGTAGTGGGTGCCTGGAACTCGTTGCCGGGGGAGGTAGTGGAAGCGGATACGGTAGTGACTTTTAAGGGGCATCTTGACAAGTACATGAATAGGATGGGAATAGAGGAATATGGTCCCTGGAAGGGTAGGGGGTTTTTGTTAAGTCAGGCAGCATGGTCGGTGCAGACTTGGAGGGCCTGTTCCTGTGCTGTAATTTTCTTTGTTCTTTGTTCTTTGTTCCTCTCCATCCCTTTTATAAGGACTGTTCGCAGTCTGGGCTAATGAAATGTTTCGGGTTTAAGAGAAGCTTGATTGTCAGACTTCAGTCTATCTGACTGAAGAGGTTCAGAGATCCAGAAACGGATCAAGTTGGTCTGCAGACCAGGCCAGACCCTTGAGGTCTTCAGGCTGACTACCTGAGGCAACCCGGAGTAGCCTATAATTCACCGAAATTGAAAGGAATAGGTCACCAAAGTTTCCAATTAAATGCAGCAAAGCTCAGAAAGCTCCTATCTATTAAAGAATAAAGAGATTATTTTTAAAGAGCCTGATTCAAAAAGCAGCTCATTTATATTTCATTCGCCTCTATGGGCCTCTAAGTGGCTGGTTCTGTGATTCTAGCCTAAGGGTATCAGCTTATAAAGCAGAATAGAACAGGAAACCTCTTCGAAATGAGAAGTCTATGAAACAAAGTTTAATCAAAACAATCTGGTCCGAGGGGTTAATTCAAAGCCTAATTTAATTTTTATTTGGGAGCACTGAAATTCCTTTAATGGAAGAAGCCTGGCTTGGCAGGGAGGGAGGGCGCGTGGAAAGGAATATTCGGAAAGAACCATTCTGATCGGGATGGAGCAGGGGGTACAGCGGAAAAAGTTGTGGCCCCTTCTAATTTAAAGTGGTAATGTTCAGATCAGGTTTACAAGCTAGCTGGTAATGCACACTCTGAACTGGGCTTAACCAGGGCTGTTTCTTGGTGGAATTTCCACAGTTATGTTTATACGGATCTCAAAACGCAATTGGGTTCAGCTGACGTGCCCAAAATACAAATCAGAGCAGTGGAATATTTTAGCCGTGAGATCAAGAATGCAAAGTACTGAGTGGCACGTTCTGACTGTTGGGTCAATTACTTTTCCCCAAAGAATTTTCCATGTGGAGAATCCTTGGTGAGCACTGACAGGTTCCCAGGAACCTCTTGGAAATATTTACCAGTTCGAACCTGTAACCCCTCTCGCTTGGCGCTGTATAGTTATCCAGGTCCTGTAACTGAAAACCCTTCTGCAGACCTGGTCACCTCACCTCTTTGACCCCTTGTGAGCTCCTCCGGCCCCCGCTTTCCCCCCAGCTAAGGGATGTTGAGGCAATTAGCTACAGCCTCATGGCCATGCCAATAGTGTTAGCCAGCAGAACAGATCAGATATCCAGTCCCGAATCACTTAAAAGCCCTACAGTGCAGGAGGAGGCCATTCAGCCTATTGAGTCTGCACCGACTCTCTGAAAGAGCATTAGGCCCACCTCCTGCCCTATCCTGTGCATTTACCGTAGCTAATCCCCATAACCTACACATCTTGGGACACTAAGGGTCAATTTAGCATGGCCAGTCCACCTAACCTGCACATCTTTAGTCACTAAAGGGCAATTTAGCATGGCCAATCCACCTAACCCGCACATCTTTGGTCACTAAGGGGCAATTTAGCATGGCCAATCCACCTAACCTGCACATCTTTGGTCACTAACGGGCAATTTAGCTTGGCCAATCCACCGAACCTGCACATCTTTGGTCACTAAGGGGCAATTTAGCATGGCCAATCCACCTAACCTGCACATTTTTGGTCACTAAGGGGCAATTTAGCCTGGTCAATCCATCCAAATCTACACATCTTTAGACTGTGGGAGAATAATCCAGAGCATCTGGAACAAACCTACACAGTCGTGGGGAGGAAGTGCAAACTCCACACAGACAGTGACCCGAGGCTGGAATTGAACCAGGGTCCCTGGCACTGTGAGGCAGCAGTGCTAACCACTGTGCTGCCCTTAATCTTTACTTTAATATTCACAATTTGAACTATGCAGTATATTTATCCACACAACAGCATAGAGGAAAGAACCCTTGAGTTAATTCTTATTGATAGTTTTACGTTTTAACTAGTCATTAAAGGGTTTTGTTTAATTCTTTTTGCTGGAAGAGATTGACCTACTTTGCTGCTGCCTCTCCAAGTGCTTGGAATATTTTTTGACATATTTGAGTACAGATTTTGATTTGGGTGTCACCATGTTAGCAGCTCATCAAGCTGTCATTTGTGCTTCTGAGTGTGAAGGGAATGAAATGTAACATTTTGCTGTAACTGTCCTGTTCCCCCAGTATCTGTTATTTTGCACAAAGCTGGACATCCGGACATCCTTATCCCAGCTCCGAGTTGTGGGACTACCGCAGAATCCTCTCATATTGCAATGTCTCAGTGCTGCCGGACTGTTGATGTCCAAATGAAACTCCGTAAATCGCTCATTAGCTGCTGTACTTACGATGCTTTGAACCTTTTATCTAACTTTTCATCTGGGGAGAGATGATGGTCTAGTGGAAACTCAGCTAATGTTCTGGGGAGCTGGGTTTGAATCCCGCCACGGCAGCTGGTGGAATTTGAATTCTATAAAATCAAAAATCTGGAATTAAGAATCTACTGATGACCATGAAACCATTGCCGATTGTTGGAAAAACCCATCTGGTTCACTAATATCCTTTAGGGAAGGAAATCTGCCGTCCTTACCTGGCCTGGCCAACATGTGACTTTGACTCTCAACTGCCCTCCAAGGGCAACAAGGGATGGGGAATAAATGCTGACTAGCCAGTGATGCCCATGTCCCATGAATGAATTTTTAAAATTCTATCCGCTTCCAGTTCACGGTGAAAACTGACTTCATTTTTAAGTGCTTTATTGTGTTAATCAGGGTCACATGTCGCTACATCGCAGTCCAATGGAAAACAAGTTGCAGAGAGACAGGCATGAAAAATCCATCATCAAAACTTCAGCAACTGGGGAGCAAATCTGCTCTTTCTCGGAATGCACAGAAGTCCACTTTCCCTGGCTGGGGAAGAATGCAGAGCCAGTGGTATAACTTGTGTCTGGCTCCACATCACGTGAAGCACTGTGCATGTAAGCGGTGATGTATGAAATGCACACGGCCAAATCTTCAGCTGAAAGTGTTGGGGGGAGTGACTGCTTTTCCAAAGCACTGGGTGTGCCAATACTGGCATCAGGCAGCAATCAGAATCTGGAAACACTCAGCAGGCCGGGCAGAATCTGTGGTGCAAGGAAAGTGGGGCTAAAATTTCAGATTGCATCCCAGTACCGTACTTCTTTGTCGCTCTCCCCTCGTTTCTCTGAAGTGACGCACTCGCTGCTGGAAAATGGTTCTAAAAGGCACCTTCCTGTGGTTGACATTCATACATGAGCCTTAGCGTTGAGTGCCCGACACATATGGGCAGCACGGTGGCACAGTGGTTAGCACTGCTGCCTCACGGGGCAAGGGACCCGGGTTCGATTCCCGGCTTGGGGCACTGTCCGTTCAGAGTCTGCACGTTCTCCCCGTGTCTGCATGGGTTTCCTCCGGGTGCTCCAATTTCCTCTCACAGTCCGAAAGACATGCTGGTTAAGTGCATTGACCATGCTAAATTTTCCCTTGGTGTACCCGAACAGGCGCCGGAGTGTGGCGATTAGGGGATTTTCACGGTAACTTCATTGCAGAGTTAACGTAAGTCTACTTGTGACACTAATAAATAAACTAAACAGTAAAACATACATTTACACCTGATGTCAGAAGGAACATATTGTAGACAAAGAGTGTGGTAGAGGTGAAACTCTCGGAATTATTTGAGAACTGGTTGGAAATTGTAATTGGGGTCATTCTAGAAACAGAAGGTAAGATAGGTCAAACGTCTTTGTCAGTCTTTATTTAGCTTGTCAGCAGGCAATTGAACACAGAGGGCATCACAGCCAGATTCAATCCTCCCCAATATCCATATACTGATGTTACTGATGCCATTGACTCTATGAAGCTGCGTGGCAAATTCCTAGCTGTAATCCCTTCATTTCACCACCCCTGGTGGTAACTATCACACTCGTGGGGCAGAAGGCAGTTAGGAGTCCGTGACGATTGGAACCATGCGGCTGTCTGTGTGTGGGGCAAGTGTATAGAGTAAGAGCTAAGTGTGATTATAGTATCGGCTTTCAGGAAACACCCAGGTTCAATGCCAGGTGTGTTAGCGATGGTAAAGGGACTACAATTGACCAGTGGGACGGAACAACTGATTACTGTCTGGTCTTTAGGTGAGGTTGGGGCCAGTTTGGCTGTGAGGCCCTTTTAGAGAAATAGCCTGCTGGCATTTCTCGCCATAGCAACTACATGAATAATGGCCAATTGGTTGAGGTGTTAGAGGAAACACTCTGCCGTTCAGGAAAAGGGGACAAGGAGAAAATCCTCAGTCATCACTGCAGTCACAACGCAATCCAAAATCGGAACTTCCTGAAAACATGTCCACCCTCAGGCCAATTTTAACATTAGTCATTTCCTGAAACATTTCTGATAAATTCCAGGCCTCTTCTTTCACCAAAGAGCAAAATTTGAACTTTTTTTGTTGGCAGTGAAATGTTAAATTGATGATGAAAGTTTCCCTCTTCTGTGCGGCCGGGATGTGATTGGTGGGTTGGGAGATGGAGGTGGAGAGAGTCGTGATGGAACAGAAAGGATGGATCGAGAGAGGAGCCAAGAGTTTGAGAAAACACCAGAGGGAGGGAAGGTCAATGATGGGGCAGAGAGAGAAGGATGGGGAATAAGAGAGAAATAAATGATTGAGAAAATGAGTGAATCCAAAATAATTTCTCCCAGTGTTCACTCACTTAAATGTATTTTCATATAAAAGGGCATTAAGTACAAGAGTCAGGATGTCATGTTGCAGCTTTATAAAACTTTGGATAGGCCGCACTTAGCGCATTGCATTCAATTCTGGTCGCTACATTACAGGAAGGATGGACAGGCTTTGGAGAGGGTGCAGGAGAGGTTTACCAGGATGCTGCCTGGATTAGAGGATATGAGTTATAAGGAGAGGCAGGGCAAACTTGGGTTGTTTTCTCTGGAACAGCGGAGGCTGAGGGGAGACCCAATAGAAGCCTATAAAATTATGAGAGGCAGAGATAGAATCTTTTTCCCAGAGTCGAAATGGCTGATACCAGGGGGCACGCACTTAAGGTGAGAGGGGAAAAGTTCAAAGGAGATGTGAAGGACAAGTTCTTTTACACTGAGAGTGGTAGGTGTCTGGAACACGCTGCCGGGGGTGGTGGTGGAAGCAGATGCGATAGGGGTGTTTAAGGAGCTTTTAGATTAGCACATGAATATGCAAGGAATAGAGGGATATGGACCAAGAACAGGCAGAAGGGATTAGTTTAATTTGGCATCATGTTGGGCACAACATCATGGGCCGAAGGGCCTGTTCCTGTGCTCTACTGTTCGATGTTCTATCCCTGAAAACTGGCACGAATGGACTGGATTAAAATGGACAATGGTACAAAATAGAGAGAGGACTTGTGACATGAAAAGCACAGGGCAGTGACATGGAGAGATGTGTGTTCATATGGGCTTCTGTACCAAAGCACGGTGGCATAGAAATCATAGAAACCCTACAGTGCAGGAAGAAGCCATTCGGCCCATCGAGTCTGCACTGACCACAATCCCACCCAGGCTCTACCCCCACATCCCTACATATTTTACCCGCTAATCCCTCCAACCTACACATCTCAGGACACTAAGGGGCAATTTTAGTATGGCCAATCAACCTAACCCGCACATCTTTGGACTGTGGGAGGAAACCAGAGCAACCGGAGGAAACCCACGCAGACACGAGGAGAATGTGCAAACTCCCCACAGACAGTGACCCAAGCCGGGAATCGAACCCAGGTCCCTGGAGCTGTGAAGCAGCAGTGCTAACCACTGTGCTACCGTGCCGCCCAAAATGAGTCACAATGAAAATGAGTCACAACCAAGTATCAATGACGAGAACCATTCGCTGAAGGGAAGTGGCTCTGTTCTAACCGGGTGATTGATTTAATTGCAGCAAACGATATGTACCACATATGGAAATGTCTGTCAGACAGGGGGAAGGGCCCAGCCGTGACTCGATCGCCAGTCTGCGATGGCAAGCAAAGACTGAGATAAAAACACGACGGGCAGGAAGAGATTGAAGTCCAACCATTGACTTCCTGTCAGGCACGTGGTTCTGTATGTTGTGTGGCTTAACCTTTTCGTTTCGAAAGTTAGACTCATCTTAAACTATCGAACCAGGGTAGAGACGGGAGGTGTGACTAAGTTGTGATGAAGATGGTAGTTATATGGAACCTGAAGGATATGTAGCAGGATATTATTACAATAATGAGCATCAGGCAAGAGACAGTGTTGTTCCTATTGTGGTGAGACCCATTTGGATAGTGTTCAGCCTCGAGAATCCCTGGTTCTGTAATCCTAACTCCCTCCTCACTGCCGTTGGGTACAGCTCCCTGCTCTCAGCACAGGCACCATTCGACACACTCCAGAGGCCCTGTCATTCGAGAGACAGTCCTGGGAATGGGGGGCGGGGGGGGGGGGGGGGGGTGGAGGGAGGTTGTGAAATGTTCACAGTATCCTGTTAAACTGTGAAAAAAAAGTCCCAACACAATTCGAACTGAGCTTCTGAATGTAGGTTGTGTCTGGAGAGTGCATCTTAAGATGTATCACACAAGGCTGAAGTACTGGGGTAATTAGTGTGAGTGCTTGAAACATCTTTAATTTGTTGGATGTGACAATACACTGGGGCTCTGTCTGCCCTCTTGACTGGACATGAAAGATTCCACTGTGTTATTCGAAGAAGAGCAGGAGGATTTTTGCTTTAATCCTCACTAATATCTGGCCCTTTCCTCATTGCTGCTGGTGGGAGCTTGCTGTGCACGAATTAGCCCTTGAGTTTCCGACATTACAATCACGGCAATTCTAAAGTATTTCATTGGCTGCAAAGTGGTTGAACATTTCCAGAGATCTTTTTTCAGATCTTCATACATTTGACCTCCCTCTCTCAACCTCCCCACCTCACTACTTCCCTCCCTCAATCTCTCCACCTCACTATCTCCCTCCCTCAACCTCCCCACCCCACTACCTCCCTCCCCCAATCTCTCCACCTTACTACCTCCCTCCCTCAATCTCCCCACCACACTACCACTCTCCCTCAACCTCCCCATCTCATTATCTCCCTCCCTCAATCTCTCCACCTCACCCCCTCCCTCAACCTCCCCACCTCACTACCTCCCTCCCTCAATCTCTCCACCTTACTACCTCCCTACGTCAATCTCTCCACCTCGCTACCTCCCTCCCTCAACCTCCCCACCTCACTACCTCCCTCCCTCAATCTCTCCACCTTACTACCTCCCTCCCTCAATCTCTCCACCTCACTACATCTCTCCCTCATTCTCTCCACCTCACTATCTCCCTCTCTCAATCTCTCCACCTCACTACTTCCCTCCGTCAATCTCTCCACCTCACTACCTCCCTCTCTCAATCTCTCCACCTCACTACCTCCCTCTCTCAATCTCTCCACCTCACTACCTCCCTCCCTCAATCTCTCCACCTCACTACCTCCATCCCTCAACCTCCCCACCTCACTACCTCCCTCCCTCAATCTCTCCACCTCACTACCTCCCTCCGTCAATCTCTCCACCTCACTACCTCCCTCCCTCAACCTCCCCACCTCACTACCTCCCTCCTTCAACCTCCCCAGCTCACTACCTCCCTCCCTTAACCTCCCCACCTCACTACCTCCCTCCGTCAATCTCTCCACCTCACTACATCCCTCCCTCAACCTCCCCACCTCACTACCTCCCTCCCTCAACCTCTCCACCTCACTACCTCCCTCCCTCAACCTCTCCACCTCACTACCTCCCTCCCTCAATCTCTCCACCTCACTACCTCCCTCCCTCAACCTCTCCACCTCACTACCTCCCTCCCTCAATCTCTCCACCTCACTACCTTCCTCCCTCAACCTCGCTACCTCACTACCTCCCTCAATCTCTCCACCTCACTACCTCCCTCCCTAACCACTGTGCCACTGTGCTGCTCCAATGAACCATATCGATGCCATACGATAAATGGCAGAACCATAAAGGGTGTAGATACGCAGAGGGACCTGGGTGTGCAAGTCCACAGATCCTTGAAGGTGACGTCACAGGTGGAGAAGGTGGTGAAGAAGGCATATGGCATGCTTGCCTTTATAGGACGGGGCATAGAGTATAAAAGTTGGGGTCTGATGTTGTAGATGTATAGAACGTTGGTTCGGCCGCATTTGGAATACTGCGTCCAGTTCTGGTCGCCACACTACCAGAATGACGTGGAGGCTTTGAAGAGAGTACAGAGGAGGTTTACCAGGATGTTGCCTGGTATGGAGGGGCTTAGTTATGAGGAGAGATTGGGTAAACTGGGGTTGTTCTCCCTGGAAAGACGGAGGATGAGGGGAGACTTAATAGAGGTGTATAAAATTATGAAAGGCATAGATAGGGTGAACGGTGGGAAGCTTTTCCCCAGGTCGGTGGTGACGTTCACGAGGGGTCATAGGTTCAAGGTGAAGGGGGGGAGGTTTAACACAGATATCAGAAGGACATATTTTACACAGAGGGTGGTGGGGGCCTGGAATGCGCTGCCAGGCAAGGTGGTGGAGGCGGACACACTGGGAACGTTTAAGACTTATCTAGATAGCCATATGAACGGAGTGGGAATGGAGGGATACAAAAGAATGGTCTAGTTTGGACCAGGGAGCGGCACGGGCTTGGAGGGCCGAAGGGCCTGTTCCTGTGCTGTATTGTTCTTTGATGCCAGTCTTTCCTCCATTTTCAAGTGTTCGACATGAATGATTCTGCTCACTGACATTTGTCTCCTTTCCATCTTTTTAATTCCAAACTTCTTGCTGTGGCATGACCAGCTGAAATATTCACAGCTCCACCCTTGTGATTTTTGCCAATAATTTGCAGGGAAGGAGTAAATTCCAGTCCCAATTGTGGCAAGTGCTCAGTTCCTGTGGAGTTGAGCTGTCAGCTTCACCTGCCACCAATTCTTGGGTGATGTGATCCTCAGATAGGAACTCTGCTGGAAACTTCATAGAGCGGCACGGTGGCACAGTGGTTAGCACTGCTGCCTCACAGCTCCAGGGGCTCGGGTTCGATTCCAGCCTCGGGTCACTGTCTGTGTGGAGTTTGCACAGTAAGAAGTCTCCCAACACCAGGTTAAAGTCCAACAGGTGAGTCCTGATGAAGGGGCAGTGCTCCGAAAGCTAGTGGCTTGTGCTACCAAATAAACCAGTTGGACTTTAACCTGGTGTTGGGAGACTTCGTAGTGTGCTTACCCCAGTCCAACGCCGGCATCTCCACATCATGTGAGGAGTTTGCACATTCTCCCCATGACTGCGTGGGTTTCCTCCGGGTGCTCCGGTTTTCTCCCACAAAGATGTGCAGGTTAGGTGGATTGGCCATGCTCAATTGCCCCTTAGTGTCAAAAGACGTGCAGATTAGGGAAGATTAGTGGGGTAGATAGGTGGGGTTACGGGGATAGAGCCTGGGTAAGATGCTTTGCTGGAGAGTTGGTGCCAGTTTGGTGGCCTAAATGGCCTCCTTCTGCACTGTAGGGATTCTATGAAGAGTCAAATGAATTTAAAAACAGCAAATTTGGAACCAAGGTGAAATTTATTTCTGTGCCTTGTTCAGCATTAGTATAACAGAGAAGCTTCATCAGTAAGATGAGGGATTGAAAGGTGCAGTAGATTGGCAGCCTGCAGAGGTCAGAAGGCAGCTTTGTTCTTGCAGTCTGGAGTCGGGCTCTGGTGTATTTTATGATTTTTGATTTGATTTATTATTGTCACATGTATTAACATACAGTGAAAAGTATTGTTTCTCGCGCACTATACAGACAAAGCATACCGTTCATAGAGAAGGAAAGGAGAGAGTGCAGAATGTAGTGTTACAGTCATAGCTAGGGTGTAGAGAAAGATCAACTTAATGCAAGGTAGGTCCATTCAAAAGTCTGACAGCAGCAAGGAAGAAGCTGTTCTTGAGTTGGTTGGTACGTGACCTCAGACTTTTGAATCTTTTTCCCGACGGAAGAAGGTGGAAGAGAGAATGTCCGGGCTGCGTGGGGTCTTTAATTATGCTGGCTGCTTTGCTGAGGCAGCAAGAAGTGTAAACGGAGTCAACGGATGGGAGGCTGGTTTGCGCGATGGATTGGGCTGCATTCACGACATTTTGTAGTTCCTTGTGGTCTTGGGCAGAGCAGGAGCCATACCAAGCTGTGATATTTGGTATGTTATGAAGTTTTACTTGGTGCTGGTGAACTTGATCATTGGACTTGTCCCTTCTGAGACAATGTGATTGGCCACCTTCCCCTGGGGATCTGGATCTATGGTGATCTGGTGATCAAGCACCTACTGTAAGAAGGGAAGCAGGCAGCTTCAGCAGCGGTGAGCTCAAAGACATCGGTTGCAAGGGGATTGGGGAATTGTGGCCTCGGAGGGGTGATGAGTGTCGGGACTGCCCACGGGGATTAAGGAATCCTCCTTCCTTGATGTCTCCTCTTATTTTGCGTGTGTTTTAATCACCCTTTTTTTTGTCCCATCTGTTGTTGCTGTCTCCTTCCCCTTGGGCAGTGCCAACATTTCTGACACAGAAATCCTGTCCTCTGTAAGAGGAAAGACATCTCTTAAATCCCACAGGCATTCAAATCACATCAGTGTTCATCGAATCATAGAATCCATACAGTGCAAAAAGAGGCCATTCAGCCCATCAAGTCTGCATCGACAATAATCCTACCCGGGCCCTATCCCCATAACCCCACATATTTACTCGCTCATCCCTCTAACCTACGCATCCCGAGACAGTAAGGAGCAGTTTAGCATGGCCAGTGCACCTAACCCGCACATCTTTGGAGTGTGGGAGGAAACCAGAGCGCCCGGAGGAAACCCACACAGACATGGGGAGAACGTGCAGACTCCGCACAGACAGTGACCCAAGCCGGGAATCGAACCTGGGTCCCTGGCACTGTGAGGCAGCAGTGCTAACCACTGTGCCACTGTGCCACCTTAGTTAGTGTTCAACAGTCAAACAATAAATGGACAAGCGAGGGTGAAGGAATTCAATGTTTGTAACAATAGAATCTGCAACCCATCGCTTTGAGACCAAGCATCACAACAAGCCCAGGATGGGGTGCGATGCCTTTTCATGTCAACTTGGATCTTGTTTGTCTTTCTTGTGGGGACGATGAACTGGATTCAATTGGAATTTGGCTTTTGGGGCAAGCAAGGAGATGGATTAAAGGTTTGCCCGCTCCACTCTGAGCATTGGCTTTGTAACATTGTAACAAGGATATACTTCTGAGGCTGTATAAGGCTCTGGTCAGACTCCATTTGGAGTATTGTGAGCAGTTTTGGGCCCCATATCTAAGGAAGGATGTGCTGACCTCGGAAAGGGTCCAGAGGAGGGTCACAAGAATGATCCCTGGAATGAAGAGCTTGTTGTATGAGGAATGGTTGAGGACTCTGGGTCTGTACTCATTGGAGTTTAGAAGGATGAGGGGGGATCTTATTGAAACTTACAGGATACTGCGAGGTCTGGATAGAGCGGACGTGGAGAGGATGTTTCCACTAGTAGGAAAAACCAGAACCAGAGGGCACAACCTCAGGCTAAAGGGACGATCCTTTAAAACAGAGATGAGGAGGAATTTCTTCAGCCAGAGAGTGGTGAATCTGTGGAACTCTTTGCCGCAGAAGGCTGTGGAGGCCAGGTCATTGGATGTCTTTAAGACAGAGATAGATAGGTTCTTGATTAATAAGGAGATCAGGGGAAAAGGCAGGAGAATGGGGATGAGAAAAAAATCAACCATGATTGAATGGTGGAGCAGACTCGATGGACCGAGTGGCCTAATTCTGCCCCTATGTCCTATGGTCTAACTTGAAGAATGGAATAAAAAAAACTAGAGGTGCAAGGCAGGCACATCAACAGCTGCTGGAGAAAGGGGTTCACATTTTCACTGCAACCCCACACCAGATCATTCACCCCAACAGATAACTCAGAGTAAACCACAGTTAAGGAAATTTTCTCTCTCTTTCTCCCTTTTTCTCTCTCTCTCTCCCTCCCTTTCTCTCTCTCCCTTTCTCTCTCTCTCTTTCTCTCTCTCTCTCTCTCTCTGTCTCTCTCAGGTAGTTTCGCAGGCTGTAAGTGTTTTCTCGGCTGTGGGCTCCAAGACCCGAGGGACCCACTGGTCACGTTTGCCGTCCCTTCACATGAATTAGTCTGCTTTGTTTGCAGTCCGCTCCCCCCGTTTGAACATTCCTGCTTTAAATGCGTGTAGAAAATGTCTGTGGATAATGGATTACCGTCGAGAGAAAGTCCAGAAAGTAGCAATGACACAAATGAAAGGGCAGGTGACTGCAGTGAAATGAATCCTGATGAGAACCAGCTCAGAGCAATTTTATGGTTCCTTTGGAAAGTCGAAGGTGATGGATATTTTGTTGCAGTACGGTTCGCAGGGCAAAGTATTAATTCCCTGTTCACTCACCTCCTTCAAAGTTCCTTCTCCTGGAGCAGCTGGTAAAACTCTTCCCGCTGAGTCAGGGTTCAAGTTCAACTCCAGCATTCGGCCCCAAAAATCGCAGCTCGCAACCCACTGCAACACTGAGGGGTGCAGCACTGTCAGAGGTGCTGCCTTTTGGAGTGATGTTTTTAAAATGTGTCCCTGTCTGCACTCTCGGGTAAAACTAAAAGATCCCGCAGGGTTACTTTGAACAAGAGAAGGGGAGTCATCCATAGAACCACAGAAAGGTGTAGGAAGAGGCCATTCAGCCCATCGTGCCCACGCCAGACACCTGTTACCGTGGGCAATACTTAGCTCTCAATCAACGTCACAAAAGGCAGATTATTTGGTCATCATCACATTGCTGTTTGTGGGGGCTTGCTGTGTTCAAAGTGGTTACATTTCCTAAATTAAAGTTTAAGTTTATTTATTAGACACAAGTAGGCTTACATTAATACTGCAATGAAGTTACCACACTCCGGCGCCTATTCGGGTACACTGAGGGAGAATTTAGCATGGCCAATGCACCTAACCAGTACATCTTTCAGACTGTGGGAGGAAACCGGAGCACCCGGAGGAAACCCACGCAGACACGGGGAGAACATGCAGACTTCGCACAGACAGTGACCCAAGGCAGGAATTGAACCCGGGTCCCTGGCGCTGTGAGGCAGCAGTGCTAACCACTGTGCCACAAAATTATGACACTTTGACTATACTTCGCCAGTACTTCAATGTTTGTGAAGCTTTTGGACATCCTCTGATTGTTAAATGGGTTTTATAAACGCACATCTTTCTTCTCTCAGTATGGACACTCTGCAATTTCTCCTAAATTTTTCAACCTCCCTCTGCCTTTCGCTAAAGCTCCTTGGGACTTTGATTACTTAAAAAGCTCCAAAAACTGTAATTGTGTTGATTATTGGTGTTAAAATTTATTAAGAGCAACATGACTTTAAAAAAACCCAATAACTTTGATGTGAAATATCTGTCCACGTTGGTTATGAAATGTGCTTTGTGTCTCACTGAACATTACTGAACATTACAGCTCAGAGCTCCATCGTTTGACTCACGACCGGGTCTCTAATGGATTTTTGACATTCGCCATTTAATTTGATTGAGTGTGCATTCCTTGTTGAATAGTTCCCGTGCAGGATTTAAGCACACAATCTCAGCTGGCATTGTGAAGGTGGCCATTAAGACAGTTTTAACTGATTATTGGCCTAGTTGCTGTTTGTGGGAGCTTGCTGTGGGCAAACTGACTTCCTGGTGACCTTGAAGGCAAAATACTGCGGATGCTGGAATCCGCAACAAAAACAGAAAATGCTGGAGAAACTCAGCAGGTCTGACAGCGTCTGTGGAGAGAGAATAGAGTAAGAGTTTTAACAACACCAGGTTAAAGTCCCAACAGGTTTATTTGGTAGCAAATGCCATTAGCTTTCGGAGCGCTGCTCCTTCGTCAGATGGAGTGGCAATCTGCTCTCAAACAGGGCATACAGAGACACAAAATCAAGTTACAGAATACTGATTAGAATGTGAATCTCTACAACCAACCAGGTCTTAAAGACTACTTAAAGACTATTCTCTCTCTACAGATGCGAACAGACCTGCTGAGATTTTCCAGCATTTTCTCTTTTTGTTCCTTGTTACTGTAACGATTTAATCAGGCAATTGAGGCTGGCCTGCTTGAATATGAACCCCGCTGGGTACCGCAGGGATTGGGGTGTATTAGTGGCCCCTTTAATCACATTTTAATTTGATGTTTGGCTTTGTCCTTTGTGTCAGGCGGTTCCCCTCCTTTTAGGGAGCTGCCCCTTTTGAGTTGTCCTTAAGTTAGTTTGATTTTGTTTATTTGATTGGACACAAAAAGATGTCCCTGATTAAGGGCCAAATTGATGGTCCACTCAGGGAGCCCCATGCTCTGAACATAAACAGTTTATTTATGAGTGTCACAAGTAGGCTTACATTAACACTGCAATGAAGTTACTGCGAAAATCTCCTAGTTGCCACACTCCGGTGCCTGTTCGGGTACACTGAGGGAGAATTTAGCATGGCCAATGCACCTAACCAGCACGTCTTTCGGACTGTGGGAGGAGTGTCAGTTCCTCTGGCACTCCGGATGTAGACTGCAGACTGAGATGACTCTGTATAGCGTTGTTGGATCTTGTAAATAAAGGAATTCTGGTGAAGGGACTTCCATCTCCGAGGACTTATTACAGTTACCTTATTTTGTTTAGCAGTCATGAGCAGGCCAGGCAATAGCTTCTCCAGTGGCTCAATGGAACTCTCTCTAAGCCCTCTGCTGAATTGTGTCAGCGGGTGGTTTTCAGTGATGTGAATCGTTGATTGGGGTGCCCTTCAGCTGCAGTCTGGTATCCCTGCAAGGCCCTGCGTGTACCAATTTCCCACATAGAGGCCTTGGCCAGTGTGGAAATGATGGCGTGGCAAGATTAGCCAGGTAACTGGGCTGTGGGCTCTGTGATGGGTGCCATGAATGTGCCAGCAAGTCCAAAGTCACCAGCATTTCACAGGATGTGAATTCCAGTAACGAGATTAGCATGTGTCGACAGACCAAAAAGGAAATACATCGTCCTGCTAATAGGAGGTACTTTGGAGGAGACAATGGCATCATTCAGGGAAGTCATGATGTGGAGATGCTGGCGTTGGACTGGGGTAAACACAGTAAGAGTTTTAACAACAAGTTTCCGAGCCCTGTTTGAGAGCAGATTTCCACTCCATCTGACGAAGGAGCAGCGCTCCGAAAGCTAATGGCATTTGCTACCAAATAAACCTGTTGGACTTTAACCTGGTGTTGTTAAAACTCTTACTATCATTCAGGGAAGACATGCATATGCTGATGTCAGAACAAGCAAAGGCTGAGGGAACAGACAGCCAAATATACAGAGAGTATCTTCAAAGGGAAACATTGATATAATTGGCAATTGTTTTGTGGAAGCAGAGAGGCAGTATCCATCTAGCAGCCTGAGGGGCAGAGTCCAGTTAACAGCCTGTGGGGCAGAGTCCAGTTAACAGCCTGTAAACCCGTGCTGGTTAGCAGGCCAGAACCAAGCATGCAGAATACCTTCACGGAGGCGGTTAAAATCCATATCTTCGCTGAACTAAAAAGAGACGTTCTCCAGAACGACTACTCAATCGTAAATAGTGTGGTAACCACAAGCTGGCCTTTACTTATAGATCTATTGGATTAGAAGTTAGCGAAATAAAGGCTGGAATCTGAAACCAAAAGAGAAAATGCAGGAAAACCTCAGCAGGTCTGGCAGCATCTCTCCTTACAGATGCTGCCAGACCTGCTGAGATTTTCCAGCGTTTTCTCTTTTGGTCGGATTGGATGTTGTTTGGGCAACATCGAACCAATAGATACTACTTAAACTGTGTGTGTGTGTATGTGTGTGTGTGTGTGTGTTTAGCAGGCTTGTACGTAACTGTCTTAGATGATTATAGTCCTGTTCGTGTATATGTGTTGTTTCTTTATTGTAATAAGTAGTCTTTGATAAATGTTATACCAGGACTAGGCTGGTTACTGTTCTCACTGGGTATCAGATGTGGCTCCTGCTACGCTATCAATTAGGCAAAAGACTACTTGTGTGCCAATACAACTGTAGGCTTTTATTCATTACAGAACTAGGAGCATATCCTAACAGATAACCGACCCAAACTGAACAAGGTGGAGGGAACAGCCACCTTTATACTAAGTGACAAGGGGAGGAGCCGGCAGGGGATGTGTCCAGGCATGACAAACACACAACGGTGGTCCAGGCAGAACAAAGACACAACTGAAGTCCACCACAGCTCCTTACACCCACCATTCCTGTAGAGAAAACTATACACCACCAGGAACCGATGTTTCCAAGTTGGGGCACCCTCACAGTTAACACCAACCGGGAATCGTGGCATGAGGAAGTGATTTTGGATTGTGGTTTCTGGATTCCATTCCTGCTGCCACAGAGCCTCCACGGTTATACCTGGGCATGGTGAGCTTAGCCATACCGGCTGGCATGATGGGAGGCGAGCACCAGGTGGGTTGGTAAGGTCCATGTGTAGTGGTTGGGTTGGGTTGATGTAAACCTTCTCCAGGGGCTTTCTTGTTGCAATCCCCCTCCTTATGTGAGGGAGTGGGATGTTCCTCAGGAGGCGGCATGGTGGCACAGTGGCTAGCACTGCTGCCTCACAGGTCCAAGGACCTAGGTTCGAATCCCGGCTTGGGCCGCTGGCTGTGTGGAGTTTGCACATTCTCCCCGTGTTTGCGTGGGTTTCCTCCGGGTGCTCCGGTTTCCTCCTACAGTCCAAAGATGTGTGGGTTAGGTTGATTGACCATGCTAAATTTCCCCTTAATGTCCCGGGATGTGTAGGTTAGAGGAATTAGTGAGGTAAATGTGTGGGGTTGTGGGGATCAGGCCTGGGTGGGATTGTTGTCAGTGCATGCTCAATGGGCTGAATGGCCTCCTTCTGCACTATAGGGTTTCTATGATTTTTCTATGACTGAGAGCTGGGGGGAGTTGCGTTGATTAGAGGGTACCCGAGATGATACACATTGCTGTATTGAGCTGGGCATTTGCAAGGCTGGTGTGAGATGAGTTGTATCAATCTGGTGCACAGTTAACTTATTTAACAGCAGTGACTAGGCTGCAAGAGCACCTTGATGGCTGGAAAACATCTTGGGATGGTTCTGAAGATAATGGTTTGGCTGTTTTGGACTGAGATGAGGAGAAACCTCTTCACAAAAATCATTGTGAGCCTTTGTCATTTTCTGCCCTGAGAGTTATAGATGCCGGGTTGTTGAGTAGATTAAAGACTAAGTCTGATAGATTTTTCATAGAATCTCCACAGTGCAGAAGGAGGCCATTTGGCCCATCGAGTCTGCACCGACCACAATCCCACCAGGCCCTATTCCCGTAACCCCATATATTTACCCTGCTAATCTCCCTGACATGAGGGTCAATTTAGCATGGCCAATCCACCTAACCCGCACATCTTTGGAGTTTAGGAGGAAACTGGAGCACCCGGAGGAAACCCACACAGACATGGGGAGAACATGCAGACTCTACACAGACAGCAACCCAAGGCTGGAATTGAACCTGGTTCCCTGGCGCTGTGAGGCAGCAATGCTAACCACTGTGCCACCGTGCTGTTTGTTTACTTAGTCATCAAGGGATATATTTTGAGCTAGAAGGTCAGCCCAGCAGGCTTGGAGGGGCCGATTGGCCTACCCCTGCTCCCATTTCTTCCATTCTTGTATGACTGACACTCTACAAAATGCAAGTTTCAATTCATCTCCCTCGGGATTGACCAATGGTTTTGCAGCTTTTGAATTGAACAAGAAATAATAAGAGTTGAATCTTAAATATCCCGTCAGTTCACATCACGAAGAAATTAGCATCTTGTTAAATTTGATCAATCCATTTGCACAATTTGTCTTTCCTCAAAGTTCCTTGAAGTGAAGCAGTTGAGTTCTTTTGCCCTCACACGTACATCTTTTCTCACTTGAGTGCCAAGCATCCTTGTGAAAGGTTGTCTTGATCCTTTTGAAAGATTATGAATTGGATTGTGTATGTGACTTCTGAAGTCTCCCAAGTCAATATTTTGATTCAAAGGCATTTGAGTGTGGTAAGGTCATACAGGCAAGGCCAGGGCACATACCAAGCAGAAAGTCCATGAAGTCACACGTGAAATCCAGCTGTGGGCTGATTCTGTGGTGAGAGAATAAGGCCTTAGCAGTTCTTGGACAAAGTGCCTAAGTTAAAACCTGACTACGTTACCTTAGAATCCATAGAATCCTTACAGCGCAGAAGGAGCCCATTCGGCCTATCGAAACTGTATCAACTCTCTGCCAGAATATCTTACCCAGGCCCCCTTCCCCATCCTATCCCCGTAACCCCACACATTTCCCGTGGCTAATCCATCTAACCTACACATCTTGGGACACTAAGGGGCAATTCAGCATGGCCAATCCATCTAACCTACACATCTTTGGATTGTGGGAAGAAACCGGAGCACCCGGAGGAAACCCACGCAGACACGGGGAGAATGTGCGAACTCCACACAGGCAGTGATCCGAGGTCGGAATTGAACCCGGGTCCCTGGCGCTGTGAGGCAGCAGAGCTAACTGCTATGCCACCTTGCCGCCCTTGTACAGGCGAACGTCCCATGATAAGGAAGTAAGTTTGCCAACCCTCCAGGAATGTCCTGGATGAGGAATTAAGGATTAAACCTTTGGACACTTGCAAAAAAAGGCAGGAGAAAAAGAATACCAGTATGGTTTAAGAAAACTGTGTAGCCATTTTAAAATTTACTTTGAACACTACAGTTAATTAGATATAAAAACACAGGAAGCGGAGCATGATGAGAGCATTTTGACCTCGCAACAGGAACTGTGTAGAATTGTGTGTCTTTGGTTATTTAGCAGCCAATGGTCATCCATTCTTTCTGAACATGCATTCCAGCGTTAAAGCAGAAAGACAGGGGCAATAAGCCCATCGTCAACTCCTTAGAACAAGGGTCCTGGACCTGGTCCCCAATCTCCACAGGGTGGTGGAGGCAGGCACGCTGACATCGTTTAAGACTTACCTGGATAGTCACATGAGCAGCCTGGGAATGGAGGGATACAAACGATTGGTCTAGTTGGACCAAGGAGCGGCACAGGCTTGGAGGGCCAAAGGGCCTGTTTCCTGTGCTGTACTGTTCTTTGTTCTTTATAAGTGTTCACTGGCTAGTACCATACCCACTGAGGTACTTGGTGGTGGGAGGTGACATGGCAAAACCTCCAGGAACACACCCAACTGGAGTTGGCAACCCTACCCAGAGCACCAAGTCCCCATCAATGATAATGGTTTCCCCTTCCTGATGCACTGGGAGGTCCACACATTACAAAGAGGGCGCGCAAGCATTGCCGAGGGTGCAGTGAAAAGCCACAAGAGTGAAATTCCAATGGAAAATGACGATCGACTCTTTATTTTTAGCAGAAAGCCGGAGAGCTGATGATAGTCAGTGTTTGCCAAGTCTCCAGGAATTAAACATTAATCTGTTTGACACTGCCACAAAGAAACCTGAAAGGAACACCATATATTTTTTTGAAAGTGTTTCTTTTTCCATTTCCTTTCAATGGGTTATAAAATATGTTGGAGATTGTGAAGAAAAGATAGTTTCACAGCATGGAGTGGTGATGAATCCCTCATGCCGATTTGTGCTTGGGCAACTATCTGCTGTCGATTTCTTTCGAAAAAAAATCTCTTTGTTAGCTTTGGAAATATCTAAAAGATAAAGGTGTTTGAAGATTCTTGTTTTTCCTGTAATGCAGCCTTGGGTCAGTCACAGATGTTATTGTACACCAAGGAGATCCTGTTTTTAGCTATGGGTCAGTAGAGGCTGCCTCTACCTACTGTAACCATTTTCCTGTTTTAACTCAAATGTTAGTTACCGGAGGTGCTGTTGAGCATGTAGAACTGCTGTGTAACTGAGGGGTACAAGGAATGTGCAAGCCAACATAGCTATGGCTTTTTATGAACCTTCGTATAGGGGTTTATGTTTTTAAAGGTAGACGCTTTGTTCTTGTGGGGTGAGTGACGACCTTGCTGAAGGGAGAGTGCCATACTCATCACTCCTTGGCAATGTTGCATTTCTGCCTGAACTCGTGAGCAACCCACGTACTTGATCCAATTTCTGAAGGAGCGCTCCTTCACACCCGCCACGGCAGATGGTGGAATTTGAATTCTATAAAATATATCTGGAATTAAGAATCTACTGTTGACCATGAAACCATTGCCGATTGTCGGAAAAACCCATCTGGTTCACTAATGTCCCTTTCGGGAAAGAAATCTGCCGTCCTTACCTGGTCTGGCCTACATGTGACTCCACAGCCACAGCAATGTGGTTGACTCTCAACTGTCCTCAGGCAGCTAGGGATGGGCAATAAATGCTGGCCAGCCAGCGATGCCGATGTCCCACGAATGAATAAAAAGCCTAACTTACAGAATAGAATAGAAACTCTACAGTGCAGAAGGAGGCCATTTGGCTTATTGAGTCTGCACCGACTCTTCGATAGCGCATCCCATCCAGGCCCTATCCCTGTAACTCCATGCATTTACTTCTCTAACTCCCCCTAACCTACACACCTCGGGACACTAAGGGGCAATTTAGCATGTCTAATCCACCTAACCTGCACATCTTTGGACTGTGGGAGGAAACCGGAGCACCCGGCGGAAACCCACGCAGACACGGGGAAAACATGCAAACTCCACACAGACAGTGACCCAAACCAGGAATTGAACCCGGGTCCCTGGTGCTGTGAGGCAGCAGTGCTAACCACTGTGCCACCGTGCTGTCCTTTCTAGAATCATAGAATCATCCCTACAGGGCAAAAAGAGACCATTTGGCCCATCGAGTCTGCACCGATTACAATCCCACCCAGACCCTATCCCCATAACCCCACTTATTTACCCTGCTAACCCTCTGACACTAAGGGGCAATTTAGCATGGTCAATCCACCTAACCCGCACATCTTTGGACTGTGGGAGGAAACCAGTGCACCTGGAGGAAACCCACGCAGACAAAGGGAGAACGTGCAGACTCCAGACAGACATTCACCCAAGCCGAGAATCGAGCCTGGGCCCCTGGCACTGTGAGGGAGCAGTGCTAACCACTGTGCTGCCATCCCGCCCCATTGTGTGTCTAGCTGCGTCAGTGGTGATTCGGTTGGTAGCATTCTCGCCTCGGATTTAGAGGCTCTGTTCTAATGTCAGTGCAGACTCGATGGGCCAAATGGGCTCCTTCTGCACTGTAGGGATTCTATTCTATTCACCCACAGTGCGGTTAAGAAGGAAGTTTGAGCATTTCGACCTCGCAACAGGAACTGTGTAGAATCATGTGTCTTTGATTATTTAGCAGCCAATGGTCACCCATTCTTTCTGAACATGCATTCCAGCGTTAAAGCAGAAAGACAGAGGCAATAAACCCACCATCAACTCCTCAGAACAAGGGTCCTGGACCTGGTCCCCGATCTTCACAGATTTTTTACACAGAGAGTAGTAGGTGCCTGGAACTCGTTGCCGGGGGAGGTAGTGGAAGCGGATACGGTAGTGACTTTTAAGAGGCGTCTTGACAAGTACATGAATAGGATGGGAATAGAGGGATATATGGCCCCCGGAAGTGTAAGGGGTTTTAGTTCAGTCGGGCAGCATGGTCGTGCAGACAGGGAGGGCCGAAGGGCCTGTTCCTGTGCTGTAATTTTCTTTGTTCTTTGTTTTTTGTTTATAAGTGTTCACTGGCTGGTACCATACCCACTGCTCAAAGCAACCCAGTGTGCAGCCCCAACCCAGGCCTCTGGTCTGGGGCCTCAAAGCTTTCAATGGGTCAAGATTACTTTGATGGTGTATGCTGTCTGTGCATTTTATCAGTTATAGTTAAATGTTTGGAAATTGCTGTTTCTTAACAGTTGTGACACTGAAATACACATTTTTACATTGGGTCAGGCTTCAGGTTACGCACTCTAATTGGACATTTCATACAATGAATGACCTTCGACTGCAGCCCTCCCATTGGTCAAGTCATTGCCAGTATTTTGAAACCTAATAAATGAAAGTGTTCGAAGGAAATTAGTTTTTTTTTAATGCATGCTGTGATTTTTCTGATCAGTAATACAGGTGACTCCAGGACAATTCTGCAGGCTTGGTAATCCCAGTCAAGCTCCTGTGTCTATGGAGGAGACGCGTTGAGTCTTGTCTGCACTTGGTTTGTGGTATTTGGCGGCTGCACTTTGCATCTGGTGAGCACTCGCTCGGCAACAACAACCTGCATTTGTATAGCATCACCCATGTCATCAAGCAATCCCCAAGGCACGTCACGGGAGTGTTACCAAGCTAAATCTGAGACCGAGCCACTTGGAGAGGTCGGGACGAGCGACTGCAATCTTGGTCAAAGCGATCGGTTTGAAGGTGCATCTTGAGGAAGGAGAGAGACGTGAAGGGGTTGGAGAGGTTCAGGGAGGTAATTCCCGAGCGCAGCAAGACGGAGAGAAGCTTTAGCGCCTGGTGTGATTCATTTTATTTATATCAAATACCAATCTGAGGCCTCCTTGAGTTCAGGGCCAGCCAGTCCTGGTTTTAGATTAGGATGGATGGGTGGTGCCAGGGCAGGAGACCTCCAGGGTCAGTGGGAGAGTGATTTGTTTTTACAAATGGAGGATAAAGGACAGAGTTCACATCTGTGGGAATGAGGGAGATCTGCGGTTACAGATTTCTGGGAACGGTCAAATGAAGGCTGAACCTGCCGGAATTGTCTGAGAATCCCTGATCCGATTCACCGGCTTTAGCTGATGGGGTGTAAATAGTGCATTTCACCACAACTTGTGTTTCGCAATCGGCATCCAGGTATTCAGATGCAGCACTGCTCGAAGTCGAGGAGCGGGGATTATTCCCAGACATTTTCACACAATCACACCCATTCTCCTAAATCACAGCGAGCTGCTTCTCAGTTGCTTGTGGCTCCGCTTTTCACAGTTTGACGACTGCTGGTGTTTTACAACAAGACAACGCTTCATTGTCTGCTTTTGGGATGTGCTGTGGTTGTGAAATGTATCAAATAGACGCCACCTCTTTCTTTATCCCCCCTCGGCCATTTGTTGGAACAATTGCAACTCATTGGCCAAGATGTAATGGAGCCTATCAGAGAGGGTAAGGTGGCGTCTGGGCCTACAAAATCAGAGGAGACCCATGCATCCCGTTCCTGCCAGCGGGAAACCGGACCCCATTGATTCAGCGGCGGGAATGAGTCAAAGCAGGGAGCTCTCCCGCTGTCGAATGAAGCTCATTACTGAACTATGTGAAGGTCATTACCCCTGGCGTTTATTGGTGATGTGGAGTTGCAGTGTTGGCCTGGGGTAGGCACAGTAAGTACTCTTACAAC
This sequence comes from Mustelus asterias, assembly GCF_964213995.1. Lineage (NCBI taxonomy): Eukaryota > Metazoa > Chordata > Chondrichthyes > Carcharhiniformes > Triakidae > Mustelus > Mustelus asterias. The sequence goes on along the minus strand of NC_135821.1, from coordinate 72,889,347 downwards.
ACCAGGTTAAAGTCCTTCAAGGGGCAGCGCTCCGAAAGCTCGTGCTACCAAATAAACCTGTTGGACTTTAACCTGCTGTTATTGGTGGTCAAGGATTCTCCCAAATTTGTGCCGATCTTTCTCGTGCCTTCTAAAGGCCACCCAGCAAACACTATCCCATGCGGGAGATCCCTCTTTCATGGGCATCTAGTGCCTCATTGAAGGCCGAGGCACTGGAAAGAGGGTATTTTTTTGTCCATTCATGGGACATGGGCGTCGCTGGCTGACCAGCATTTATTGCCCATCTCTAGTTGCCCTTGGAGGGCAGTTGAGAGTCAACCACATTTCTGTGGCTCTGGACTCACATGGATGCCAGACAGGTAAGGACGGCAGATTTCCTTCCCTAAAGGACATTAGTGAACCAGATGGGTTTTTCCGACAATCGACAATGGTTTCAAGGTCATCGGTAGATTCTTAATTTCAGATATTTTTTATTGAATTTAAATTCCACCATTCTGCCGTGACGGGATTTGAACCCAGGTCCCCAGAACATTCGCTGAGTTTTTGGATTAATAGTCCAGCGATAATACCACTGGGCCATCACTTTCCTCTGAGAGCCACCTCCTTGCATTGAACCCCACCCCCGGCAACACCCCCCACCCCCTGTCATTCCCCCAGCGACCCCCTTCCTGCGATGACCAGTCATCAGAGGTGGGCGGGAATGAGGGATTGAGGTCATAATCAGGCCAGCCATGAATGCAGAGCAGGCGTGAGGGACCGAATGGCCTTCTCCTGCTCCTATTTGATACGTTCATATTTTCAAATTGTATTGGGCATGGGATTCAAGCGACATTAGTGAGGATCCAGGTGAAAGCGTGTGAGGTTTGGAGCAGAAACAAGTGCAGGAGCCTTGGCCTAACTATCAAACAACAAGTTGTCCTAAATTCATCGACTGGTAAAGCACCAAAAGAGGCCACATTTCATCAGGCCTTTGAGAGTGTTATCCAAATATTGACCACCCGTCTGCACTTTCCCCACAGCCCTGCCGATTCCACCCTTTGAGCTTCTTATCCAGTAGTTCCATTTTGGAAGTTACTATTGAATCTACTTTTCAAGGCAGTGTATTCCAATTTATAGTAATCCGCAGTGTATAAAAATCTAATCTTGCCTCTGGCTCTTTTACCAGCTACCTAACATTGTGAATGTTAAAGTGTAAATTGTGATAAGGGGCAGAAAGCCTGTTGGGTGTAAAGTTTTATATTTGGGATGATGCAGCGGAATAATTTTCCCTGTTCCGTGGACAGTTGGATAAATGGGATATTTACTTGCTGCTGGGTTGTTGCCATGGAGAGCTATTTATGGAATTCCGAGTAATCTCTTCACAATCCAAATTTTTCACTTGTTGCTCATCGCTTGACACGAGTTTCTATTTTAGGGAAATGCCTTTGTGTTAGTGAGGCCAAAGGTGTTGCAAATGGTCCAGGAATAATGGAAAAGCTGGAGTGTGCTTGGTCTTTCTGAATTAATGCCAGAAAAATAGTTGAGTGGTGTGGCTGGGTGCCAGACTGTATCTGCTACCACTCCCTTGAGGAGCCCCCGGGGTGTTTTACTCAATATTGTTATCGTGGAATGGATTGATTTCGACAAAGATTGGCACCACACCAAGCCACAGTCATAGAATCCCTATAGTGCAGAAGTGCCATTCGGCCCATTGAGTCTGCACTGACTCTCTGACAGAGCATCTTACCCAGGCCATCTCCCCCGCCCTATCCCTGTAACCCCACACATTTTCCATGGCTAATCCCCGAAACCTACACATCTTGTGACACTAAGGGGCAATGTAGCATGGCCAATCCACCTAACCTGTACATCTTTGGACTGCGGGAAGAAACCAGTGCACCTGGAGGAAACCCACGCAGACACGGGGAGAATGTGCAAATTCCATATATAGGGTGGGATTTTCCAGCTTTGGGGATTTTCCGGCCGCACTCATCCAAAACCGGAAAATCCCACCCGAGGTCAACGGACCTTTGCATGGTCTGCCCACACCCCACTGGCCCGCTACAATTCTCATGGAGGGGGTGGGAAAATTCCCCCCAGTCACCCGAGGCTGGAATTGGACCCTCATCTTGCATTAAGACTGTTAATTATTAATTAATTAACGTTAACTCTCTGTTTTCCTGACATTAATGCTGTGCTCATAAATCAAACGATTAGTGCCCTGATAAAAGGACCACGTCATAGAATCAGAGAGTGGTTACAGCACAGAAGGAGGCCATTCAGTCCATCGAATTCATGCCAGATCTATGCAAGAGCAACTTAGTTACTCCCACTCCCTTGCCTTTCCCCATAGCCCTGCAAATTGTTTCTCTTCAGGTGCTTATCTAATTTCCTTCTGAAAGCCATGATTGAATCTGCCTCCTCCACAGTCTCAGGCAGCGCATTCCAGATCCTAACCACTCAGAGCATAGCTTAGGTGCATTGTCCATGCTGAATTCTCCCTCAGTGTACCCGAACAGGTGCCGGAGTGTGGCGACTAGAGGATTTTCACAGTAACTTCATTGCAGTGTGAATGTAAGCCTACTTGTGACACTAATAAATAAACATAAACTTAAATGTTTTCCTTACTGTTCTATGGCTAGCCACGTTAAATTTTGCCCCCTGGTTCTCAATCCTTCCACAGTTTCTCCCTTTCTACTCTGCCCAGGCGATTTTGAACATCTCTATAAAATTGCCTCCGAACTTTTCTTCTCGAATGAGAACAATCCCAGATTCTCCAATCTATCCTCGGAACTGTAGTTGCTCATCCTCATTCTTGTCCTGTTGGAGGACACTCTTACTGCTGCGCTTTGCGGCAGAATATCAGAGTCCAACTGTGCAACAGTGCACCCATTGACAATCCTTTATGTCGCTTCCAATTTTGTGATGATCTTTTTTGCTTTATCTATGGCGTGGTATAGACCTGGATTCCAGGTGTGGCAGTGTCCAGAATGTAGGGTGTCATCTTACCAGTGGGGCGTTACTAAATTGCCCGCATGTTTCTACCATCTGTTTGATTTTTCTTTTGGGTATATTGGACCAAAAATGGGCCATTCAGCCCTTCAATCCTGTCCCACCATTCAGTTAGATGACGGTGCTTTGGATCTTAACTGCATTTATCATCTTTGGTCCTGTAATCATTAATATTCCAGCTAAAAACAAAAGGGGAAGGAAGCTCAGACCGGCTGTATAGGGAGCAGCCAATTCAGTAACACCGGTTTACTCAGTCACATTGGTGTTGCAGCAATAGGGTCCATTTTCTGTAACTAATGATATCCCAGGAATGCTGTGATGAAGGCAGAATACTGTGGATACTGGAATCTGAAACAAAAACAGCAAATGCTGGAAAATCTTAACCAGGTCTAACAGCATCTGTCAAGAGAGAATAGAGCCAACATTTCAAATCTGCTGACGAAGAGTCATCCAGACTCAAAACGTTGGCTCCGTTCTCTCTTCACAGATGCTGTCAGACCTGCTGAGATTTTCCAGCATTTTCTGTTTTTGTTGAAGATTGCTGTGTCCTGTTGTATTGCTGCTCTAGTTGCAATCAGACCAGAAACCATCTCTGGGATCATCCAGGTATATCTAGCCCAGCGCTCAAATTTGGAGGTTATCAGTGTTAGATATTGTTTTTCACTGTTCACCAATGGGTCAGGAGACCCAGGGAATTCCCAACTTTCTTTTTAATGGGATATTGCAGGATCACAGGAACCTTGCTTTGACGCCTCTTTCAAAAGATGACAATTTTGATCATGCCCTTTCTTGTCACTCTCAATGCTAACATATCCCAATCCCCTCTTCTTTCCATGTAGCTCTGAATATTTTTCAACCCTTCCTAATTCTCTCCTTACGTGGAGAGATTGACTTCGCCCCAATATATAAGATTTTGATTTGATTTGATTTATTATTGTCACATGTATTAGTATACAGTGAAAAGTATTGTTTCATGCACGCTATACAAACAAAACATACCATTCATAGAGAAGGAAAGGAGAGAGTGCAGAATGTAGTGTTACAGTCATAGCCAGGGTGTAGAGAAAGATCAACTTAATGTGAGGTAGGTCCATTCAAAGTCTGCTGGCAGCAGGGAAGAAGCTGTTCTTGCGTCGGTTGGTACGTGACCTCAGACTTTAATATCTTTCCCTACGGAAGAAGGTGGAAGAGAGAATGTCCGGGGTGCGTGGGGTCCTTAATTATGCTGGCTGCTTTGCCGAGGCAGCGGGAAGTGTAGACAGAGTCAATGGATGGGAGGCTGGTTTGTGTGATGGATTGGGCTACATTTGCGACCCAGCTTGGGTCACTGTCTGTGTGGAGTTTGCACGTTCTCTTCGTGTCTGCGTGGGTTTCCTCCGGGTGCTCCGGTTTCCTCCCACAGTCCAAAGATGTGCGGGTTAGGTTGATTGGCCATGCTAAAATTGCCCTTAGTGTCCTGGGATGCGTAGGTTAGAGGGATTAGTGGGTAAATATGTAGAGATATGGGGGTAGGGTCTGGGTGGGATTGTGGTCGGTGCAGACTCGATGGGCCGAATGGCCTTTCTCTGTGCTGTAGGGTTTCTAAGATTCTAAGATTCTTGTGGGTCCTATTGCTGCAACACCCACAAAGTTTCTTCTTCTGGGTGAGTCCAGAACTAGAGAGCATGGTTTTAAAATTAGGGGTCACCCTTTTAGGACAGAGATGAGCAGAATATTTTTCTCTCTGAGGGTTGTGCGACTTTGCAACTCTGCTTCAGAAGGCGGTGGAGGCGGGGTCACTGAATAATTCTAAAGGTGGAAGTAGAAAGATTCTTGTTCAGCAAGGGAATCAATGGTTATTGGGGGTAAGTGGGAATGGGCAACGTGAAACACAAACAGATCAGCCATGATCTTATACAATGGTCTTATACTAAATGGCTTGAGGAGCCGAATAGCCTACTTCTGCACCCTTTTGTATGTTCATGATAAAGGTGTTATTAATTACAAGTTATTGGTAATTCCAAATGTATCTCTCCTTGTTACTGATTCTTTTTGTGAATGGATGTAACCGCTCACCATTTAGCCTGTCAGGGCCTTTCACAATTTCAACATTTATTAAGACCCTTTTGCCTGAGCCTCCATTGTTAAAGGAGACTTTTAAACTCCCTCACGATAAAAGACATCCTCTCTTCATTGTACCATCCTGAACAATTGAACTTTCCCAATACCCAGTTGGGAACACTTTGTGCGTCTAGTTGCTTTGATTAAAATCAATCAAGATTTTCATAGAATCCTGACAGTGCAGAAGGAGGCCATTCAGCCCATCGAGTCTGTACCGATATCAATCCCACCCAGGTCCTATCATCGCAACCCCACATATTTACCCTGCTACTCCCCCTCACCTTCACATCCTGGGACACTAAGGGGCATTTTAGTGTGGTCAATCCACTTAACCCGCACATCTTTGGACTGTGGGAGGAAACCGGAGCACCCGGAGGAAACCCACGCAGACACGGGGTGAACGTGCAGACTCCACACAGACAGTGACCCAAGCCGGGAATCGAACCCAGTCCCTGGTGGTGCTGTGAGGCAGCAACGCTAACCACTGTGCCACCGTGGTTTATTTACTATTTTTTCCTCTTTGACGTGTGGTATTGGCCTTGACAGGGGAAGAGTGAAGTTTCACCACAATGATACCAAGTTAAAACAATGAGGACAGCGCTACATAAATCCGGCCTGTATTCCCTCAAGTAGCACCCTGGAAGCTAATGGGATCCAGGGTCTGTGTCTCTGATCATTAGATACCCCTGATGTGTTGAATGAAAAGATAGAAAACTGCATAGGAAGAAAGGATTGTAGATTATATGAAGAAAAGTGGGATGGGGTTCACATGGAAGATAAATATCAGCATAGACCTATTGGGATGAATGGCCCATTTCTATAAATGTAGTGTTGAAGTCTTGCCTCAACCTTGTGTATCTGGTTGCATCCACTGTGGATTTAGATGGTGTGTGACCGGAAGTGACTCATTGCAGTGAAGCTCGAGAGAATTGTTTCACACAATCACCTGTGCACATGGCTTTGTTTTACTGGACAAACTCAATTCCAATTGATTCCATTCAACTGGTTCACTTTTGGGACTGTGAAGCTCAGCTTTTGTGGGGTAGTTACTGCTTCTCGTGAACCTCGGTCCACAGCTGGAGGATTTGTTATGTTGTATATGTTGTTGGGGATCTCGTACGGTCTGTGCCATCTCATGTCGATCGCTAACATGCCCACTGTAATGACTTCAATCAGGCCATTGAGGTTGGCCTATTGGAGTATGAACTCCCTGATTAAGGATCCAATAGATGGGCCAATCAGGGAGTCTTTGCCTTGTATTTAACCGGGAGTGTCAGCTCCTCTGACACCCCCGGGGGTAGACTGCTGACTGCGAGCACTCTGTGTACTGCTGTTAGAGTTTGTAAGTGAAGGGATTTTGGTGAAGGGACTTCTGCCACCGCAGACTTATTACAGCCACCTCCTCCACTTGCAAGTTGGGGCCTATGAGCCTCAAAGTCACAAGCTAGACTGACACCTCGGGCAGTGCTAAGGGAATGCTGGATGTAGGAGGTGGCAACTTCACATTGAACTGGGGTCTGTCTCCGTGACTCTGATGGATGTCACAGCACTAAAGCAGTCCGCAGAGGTCACCCTAATGCTGTGGGAAATGACCTCTACCATCAGGTAAAAAAATTCACTACAACAGGTAGACAGGATCTTGACTGAACATCTCTGCACTCCTGTTTATGTTGTTCTAGTGTTCTCTCTCTCTCGGACTCTCACTCTGTTTCTCTCACTCACTCGCTTTGTAATCTGTTCAAATCTTTATTCTATAAGCTCTGGATTGCTTCAGAACAGTGCTACAAAGTAGTAAGTTCCCCACAAAGGGTGAATTGCTGTGAGATGTACATGGGCCAAAAAACAGCTAACATCCGTGGGATACATTCTTTACAAGTTCCACCTATCACCGTGTTAGGAAAATCAGCAACTAGTGCAAAAGCTCTGATGGGACATGGATGGGTGTTGCTAGCTGGGCCAGTATTTATTGTCCATCCCTAGTTGCCCTTGAACTGAATGGCTTTCAGAGGGCAGTTTAGAGTCAGCCACATTGCTGTGGCTCTGGAGTCACATGTAGGCCAGACCAGGTAAGGACAGCAGATTTCCTTCCCTAAAGTGAACCAGGTGGGTTTTTCCGACAATCGACAATGGTTTCATGGTCATCAGCAGGTTCTTAATTCCAGATTTTTTAAATTGAATTCAAATTCCACCATCTGCCGTGGCGGGATTCGAACCCAGGTCCCCAGAACCTGTTTCTGGATCAATAGTCTAGTGATAATGTGGATGGCACGGTGGCACAGTGGGTTAGCGCTGCTGCCTCACAGCGCCAAGGACCCGGGTTCCATTCCGGCCTCGGGTCACTGTCTGTGTGGAGTTTGCACATTCTCCCCATGTCTGCGTGGGTTTCCTCCGGGTGCTCCGGTTTCCTCCCACAGTCCAAAGATGTGTGGATTAGGTTGATTGGCCATGCTAAATTGACCCTAGTGTCAGGGGGATTAGCTAGGGTAAATATGTGGGGTTATGGGAATGGGGCCTGGATGGGATTGTGGCCGGTGCAGGCTCGATGGGCCGAATGGCCTCCTTCTGCACTATAGGGATTCTATGATACTATCATGAGGCCATCGCCTGCCCCGCTAATGGTTTGGAATCCGCAGAGAGGTTTGGGCAGTACACAGCTGACTGCCGTTCTGATGGGATCTCAATCTCCACGGTCTGCTGTTAATCACAGGGAACAGTGGCAGCTTCATGGATCCCTGCTTCCCTCAACAATAAATATCCAAGGATGTGCCCCCAGTCCTCGCATCCTGGCCTCCAGTATCTGAATGACATCCCATAATTCACTGCCAGGAGATGAAAGTGAGCAGTTGAAATGGAGACTGGCAATTTGCGAGTAATTTTGTTTTTTCTAATTATTTTGATAGCAGAGAAAACACACAGTCATCCTTGGGCATTAACTCTGTCCATCTGTCGGTTGATCCAAGGCAGAGCTGGGGGTGGGGGGGCAGGAGAGAGGGTCGACAGCTTAGTATTTCCAGCTGGTTTGTGTTACACAAAAGGGCCTTCAAGAGGAAAAGCAACAGTGATGTAGCTTAATAACAGGAAGTGGGCTGGATAATAACTCTACTCTTTTCCTTGCCTGTGTCCTCTATTAGAAACTGATGTCTCTTTGAAAGTAAAGAATATACAGGGCAGCACTTTGTAAGTCACTCTCTTTTCTCCCCCCCCCCCTCCATCTGTCCTGAGGACACCATCCTGATTTAGATGTTAAAATATCATGGAATTCACTGGCCACCAGCACCCAGAGAGCATCTTCGCCAAATGGACTGCAGCAGTTCAAGAAGGCAGTTCATCACCAACTTCTCAAGGGCAATGAATGCTTATCTTGCCAGCAAGCTCCACATCCTATGAATTAATTGGTAGAGAAGTGGTTAGCACTGCTGTCTCACAGCACCAGGGACCCAGGTTCGATTCCCGGCTTGGGTCACTGTCTGTGCGGAGTCTGCATGTTCTCCCCGTGTCTGCGTGGGTTTCTTTCAGGTGCTCTGGTTTCCTGCCACACTCCAAAGATGTGCTGGTTAGGTGCATTGGCCGTGCTAGATTCTCCCTCAGTGTATCCGAACAGGCGCCGGAGTGTGGCGACTAGGGGATTTTCAGAGTAACTTAATTGAAGTGTGAATGTAAGCCTACTTGTCACACTAATAAATAAACTTCTGAAGACTTATGTTTTGGGCTATAGTTTCCAGCCTGCCAAAACTAACCCAAGTGAACCTTTTTGGTGGTGTATTGCCGTGATGTTTTCCACCACCCTATGTGGCTGTTCAGCACATCACAGGGATCAGACTGGGAACTTCCCTGAATTCACGGGAGTGTAAAATATTCCAGCAGGGAAATAGAATCATTAGGTTTGTGCTGGAGATAAGCCACCTCATCCAATCCCACACTACTGCTCCCTCCCTTATACCCTTTATCATTGAATCTCTACAGTCCAGATCGAGGCGATTTGGCCCGTCGAGTCTGCACTGACCCTCCAACAGAGTGTCCCATCCTATTCCTGTAATTCCATGTATTTACCCCGCTAATCCCCCTAATGTACACGTCTTTAGTTAGTAAGTAGTCTCACAACACCAGGCTAAAGTCTAACAGGTTTATTTGGTAGCATGAGCTTTCGGAGCACTGCTCCTTCATCAGGTGAGTGCCTGGCACTCACCTGATGAAGGGGCAGCGCTCCAAAAGTGTTGGACTTTAACCTGGTGTTGTGAGACTACTTACTATGCCTACCCCAGTCCAACGCCGGCAACTCCACATCAGGTACACATCTTTGTTCACTAAGGGGCAATTCGCCACGGCCAATCAACCTAGCCTACTCATCTTTGGATGTCTTCAGTGTTGGCTGCACGGTGGCACAGTGGTTAGAACTGCTGCCTCACAGCGCCAGGGACCCAGGTTCGATTTCGGCCTTGGGTCACTGTCTGTGTGGAGTTTGCATGTTCTCCCCGTATCTGCGTGGGTTTCCTCCGGGTGCTCCGGTTTCCTCCCACACTCCAAAGATATGCGGGGTAGATTGATTGGCCATGCTAAAAGTGTCAGGGGGACTAGGAGGGTAAATATGTGGGGTTATGTGGATAGGACCTGGGTGGGATTGTTGTCGGTGCAGGCTTGATGGGCCGAATGATGACCTCCTTCTGCACTGTAAGATTCTATGATTCTATGATAAGACCATAAGATACAGGAGCAGAAGTAGGCCATTCAGCCCATTGAGGCTGCTCCGTCACTCAATTAGATCATGACTGGTCCGACATAATCCCGAACTCCATCTTCCTGCCCTATCCCCACAACCTTCGACCCCCTTACTAATTAACAATTGGCTGTCTCAGCCTTGAAGATACTCATTAGAAACGGACACTGCTGATTGCTGTAGTGCAGAGGAATGAATATTCATTATACATAAGTCACAAAAAGTTAGCAGATATGTGCAGCATTGTAGTTAGGAAGGCAAAGACAATGTTAGTCTCCAGCAACCCTCTTATTCAAGCCATTGTCTGACTCTCTCTCATGTGGCCCTGTTTCAGCATTGGGGCAGGGAATTGAGTACTTTAACCACTTGGTGAAAATATCTTCCCTGCCACTTTCAAGTATTTTTCTCATTCTAGGATGGAACTAGCAAAAGTGAATTCAAGAAATTTGGGAATTTAAGAGTTAGCAGCAGGAAAATAACCACAAAAATCTACTGTGTTGTCATTGCAACCCAACTGGATGGCTCGGACAGGACATTGACCTCAGTCAGAATCCCTACAGTGCAGGAGGAGGCCATTTGGCCCATCGAGACTGCACCGACAACAATCCCACCCTGGCCCCATCCCCGCAAACCCAGTAATAGGAGTAATAGATACAATTCTGGGCACTTCCCCCACTCCCATTGGAAAGATGCCAAGGCCTTGCGATCAAGGGTTATGACGATGATACCAGTTATGTGGAAAAGATGACTGAAGCTAACATTGTTTTTCGTAGGGAAGTCAAAGGGACCTCATGGAGGTGTTCACAATTATGAAGCTTTATGATTGAGCAATTCAAAGCAGGTAAGGGAGGAACTGTCTCCACTGTCAAGTGGATCCGTAGATATCGGGTGGGATTCTCCAGTCTCACTCGCCCCAAGACCGGAGAGTGCCCGCCCTAGCTAAACAGACCTTTAAATCATAGAACCTCTACAGTGCAGAAGGAGGCCATTCGGCCCATCGAGTCTGCGCCAACCACATCCCACCCAGGCTCTATTCCTGTAACCCCACATACTTATCCTGCTAATCCTCCTAACATTAGGGTCAATTTAGCACGGCCAATCAAAACCTAACCCGCACATCTTTGGTCAAAAGAGAAAACGCTGGAAAATCTCAGCAGGTCTGGCAGCATCTGTAAAGAGAGAAAACAGCTGACGTTTCCAGTCCAGACGACCTGGTGCTTTGACAAAGTGTTTTCTGGACTCAAAACATCAGCTCTTTTCTCTCCTTACAGATGCTGCCAGACCTGCTGAGATTTTCCAGCGTTTTCTCTTTTGGTTTCAGATTCCAGGATCCGCAGTAATTTGCTTTTATCCAGCACATCTTTGGAGTGTGGGAGGAAACCGGAGCACCCGGAGGAAGCCCACACAGACACGGGGAGAAGGTGCAAACTCCGCACAGACAGTGACCCGTGTCCCTGGCGCTGTGAGGCAGCTGTGCTAACCACCGTGCCACCGTGCTGCCCCACTGGCCTGCTGAATTTTCTGTCTTACCCGCTATGATTCCCGTGGTGGGCGAGATGGGAAAATCATATCATCATTGCCAATGCCAGCTCCAACCCAAGGCTTCTGGTGCCTTTGATAGAAACTTGTACATACTTTGATTAAATGAGTTTGATTTCTGCTGATTGATTTGTGCTGGCTTTATCTTTAGAACATAGAACATAGAACAGTACAGCACAGAACAGGCCCTTCGGCCCACGATGTTGTGCCGAGCTTTATCTGAAACCAAGATCAAGCTATCCCACTCCCTATCATCCTGGTGTGCTCCATGTGCCTATCCAATAACCGCTTAAATGTTCCTAAAGTGTCCGACTCCACTATCACAGCAGGCAGTCCATTCCACACCCCAACCACTCTCTGAGTAAAGAACCTACCTCGGACATCCTTTCTATATCTCCCACCACGAACCCTATAGTTATGCCCCCTTGTAATAGCTCCATCCACCCGAGGAAATAGTCTTTGAACGTTCACTCTATCTATCCCCTTCATCATTTTATAAACCTCTATTAAGTCTCCCCTCAGCCTCCTCCGCTCCAGAGAGAACAGCCCTAGCTCCCTCAGCCTTTCCTCATAAGACCTACCCTCCAAACCAGGCAGCATCCTGGTAAATCTCCTCTGCACTCTTTCCAGCGCTTCCACATCCTTCTTATAGTGAGGTGACCAGAACTGCACACAATATTCCAAATGTGGTCTCACCAAGGTCCTGTACAGTTGCAGCATAACCCCACGGCTCTTAAACTCCAACCCCTTGTTAATAAAAGCTAACACACTTAGGCCTTCTTCACAGCTCTATCCACTTGAGTGGCAACCTTTAGAGATCTGTGGATATGGACCCCAAGATCTCTCTGTCCCTCCACAGTCTTCAGAACCCTACCTTTGACCCTGTAATCCACATTTAAATTAGTCCTACCAAAATGAATCACCTCACATTTATCAGGGTTAAACTCCATTTGCCATTTTTCAGCCCAGCTTTGCATCCTATCTATGTCTCTTTGCAGCCTACAACAGCCCTCCACCTCATCCACTACTCCACCAATCTTGGTGTCATCAGCAAATTTACTGATCCACCCTTCAGCACCCTCCTCTAAGTCATTAATAAAAATCACAAAGAGCAGAGGACCAAGCACTGATCCCTGTGGCACTCCGCTAGCAACCTGCCTCCAATCCGAAAATTTTCCATCCACCACCACCCTCTGTCTTCGATCAGACAGCCAGTTACCTATCCAATCGGCCAACTTTCTCTCTATCCCACACCTCCTCACTTTCATCATAAGCCGACCATGGGGGACCTTATCAAATGCCTTACTAAAATCCATGTATATGACATCAACTGCCCTACCTTCATCAACACACTTAGTTACCTCCTCAAAAAATTCAATCAAATTTGTGAGGCACGACTTGCCCTTCACGAATCCGTGCTGACTATCCCGGATTAATCCGCATCTTTCTAAATGGTCGTAAATCCCATCCCTAAGGACCTTTTCCATCAATTTACCAACCACCGAAGTGAGACTAACCGGTCTATAATTACCAGGGTCATTTCTATTCCCTTTCTTAAACAGAGGAACAACATTCGCCACTCTCCAGTCATCTGGCACCATCCCCGTGGACAGTGAGGACCCAAAGATCAAAGCCAAAGGCTCTGCAATCTCATCCCTTGCCTCCCAAAGAATCCTAGGATATATTTCATCAGGCCCAGGGGACTTATCGACCTTCAGTTTATTCAAAACTGCCAGTACATCCTCCGAACATCTATTTCCTTCAGCCAATTAGCCTGTAACACCTTCTCGTCCTCAAAAACATGGCCCCTCTCCTTGGTGAACACTGAAGAAAAGTATTCATTCATCACCTCGCCTATCTCTACTGACTCCATACACAAGCTCCCACTACTGTCCTTGACCGGCCCTAACCTCACCCTGGTCATTCTTTTATTCCTCACATAAGAGTAAAAAGCCTTGGGGTTTTCCTTGATCCGACCCGCCAAGGACTTCTCATGTCCCCTCCTAGCTCTCCTAAGCCCCTTTTTCAGCTCGTTCCTTGCTAACTTGTAACCCTCAATCGAGCCATCTGAACCTTGTTTCCTCATCCCTACATAAGCTTCCCTCTTCCTTTTCACAAGACATTCCACCTCTTTCGTGAACCATGGTTCCCTCACTCGGCCATTTCCTCCCTGCCTGACAGGGACACCCAGTATTTGTTCCTTGAAAAAATTCCACTTTTCATTAGTGCCTTTCCCTGACAGTTTCTGTTCCCAACTTATGCCCCCTAATTCTTGACTAATCGCATCATAATTACCTCTCCCCCAATTGTAAACCTTGCCCTGCCGTATGGCCCTATCCCTCTCCATTGCAATAACAAAAGACACCGAATTGTGTATCTTTCTTAAAATTATTTCAGCATTTGAATCTGAGTTGAACTTTCACAACTGTTGAGAATTATCAACCGAGATCTGATTCCACAGCCATTCACTGCGCAAGGGAATGGAACAGGCGGTGTGCTTGATTGTGTCCAGTTGGATTGGTTGTAACAGTGAGATAAAAGCAAAGTACTGTGGATGCTGGAATCTGAAACAAACACAGAAAATGCTGGAAAATCTCAATCGGCCTGACAGCATCTGTGGAGAGAGAATAGAGCCAACGTTTCGAGTCTGGATGGCCCTTTGTCAGATTGTCCAACTGTGTTTCACACAGCCTGTTTTCTCACTGGCATCGCGGAGAATCAAGCAAGGGGGGGCGGGGGGTAGGGGGGTGGGGGGGTGCACGTGGTGGGGGGTGGGGGGGGAATGTCTTTCATCTGCATTCCATTAGCGGGACGCAAATAAGTTTTACTTTAGCCTCCAGCGGGTTTCCTAAACCATCGTGGTGGGCACCAACGGAAGCTCCCCCTACCACCCCCAACCACCCCATGGGAGAAATTGCAGTGTGTTTGTGTGTGTGTGTGTGTGTCTCTGTATGTATGTGCGTGTTTGTGTGTTTCTGTGTGTATGTTTGTGCGTGTCTGTGTGTGTGTTTCTCTGTGGGGTATGTGTGTGTGTGTCTCTGTGGGGTATGTGTGTGTGTGTCTCTGTGGGGTATGTGTGTATGTTTGTATCTGTATGTATGTGTGTGTGTGTTTCTCTGTGGGGTATGTGTGTGTGTTTATGTGTGTGCGTGTGTGTCTCTGTGGGGTATGTGTTTGTGTGTGTTTGTCTTTGGGGTATGTGTGTGTGTTTATGTGTGTGTGTGTGTGTGTCTCTGTGGGGTGTGTGTGTGTGTGTGTTTCACTGTGGCGTGGGGGTGTATTTGGGCTGGGTAGGTCTTTGTGTGTTGCTCTTTGACTGGAGCAGAATCACTTTTAGCTGCAACCTGGCCACACTCAGCAATATTCTGTCAATGTCTCAGTTGTAGCCCAGACCAATGGCATGCATCAGCGGCCGAGAGGAATATGCAGCATCGACCTGTGATCCCAGCTCTCTCTCCAGAGCCCGTGTGTCCTTGAGCTGATTTACAAGGCAGAGATTCCTGATGCAAGGAGTCAGGCGTGTGACAGTATTGAGGAAGTGAGTGTGTGGATTGATATCCTGCTCACAGCCACTCTGTCCCAACCCTGGAATTTTCATAACTAGCAGCATCATTGTTATTGGTTTCAGGAAGACCCAATCTATCAGACCGGCTGGCACATACTCACTCCCAACCCTGGTTTCAAGCTCTCCTCTATCACCTGCCTTTCTTGCTCACCCGCTGAATACACTACCCAGTGAGGTGTTGAGCCATGAGGAGAGGTCATTGCTTTGGCCATGGGCTGGTGATCTCGCATAGAGCCAACTTGGGAGGCAACCGTCAGCTTTGGGGCAGTGAAAGGGGAGAGTCAGGAACACCCAGTCTTCCTGCTCCTGATTCCTATACAGGGATTGCTGTTGGCAAATCATAGAATCCCTACAGTACAGAAGGAAGCCATTCGGCCCATCGAGTCTGCACCGACCACAATCCTACACAGGCCCTATCCCCATATTTACCATTAATCCCCCTGACACTAAGGGGCAATTTAGCATGGCCAATCTACCTAACTCGCACATCTTTGGAGTGTGGGAGGAAATCAGAGCATCCAGAGGAAACCCACACAGACACGGGGAGAACGTGCACACTCCGCACAGACAGTGACCCAAGTCGGGAATCGAACCCAGGTCCCTGGCGCTGTGAGGCAGCAGTGTTAACCACCGTGCCCCAAATGAAGGTGTCGGAGCACTGGGCTCAGCTGTGATGCCCCCCAGGCTCGAATTACCTGGTTTCTGGTCAGTACTCACACATAAAGAATGGCTACTTGAGAGAGAGGGAACCCTTGGGTCTCAGCGAACCCAGCACATTCAGGAGAGGAGGGCAGATGGGAGACAAAGGGATAAACAACAACAACTTGCATTTATATAGCGCTGTTAACGCAGAGAAAGCATCCCAAGAGGCTCCAGAGAAGTGGGATATGACGGGTCTGTTGGTGTATCCACTCATTCCATTTGCGATAGGAATAGTTGAGCTCATTTGACATTCAGCGTTGTGGCTCTGAACAAGGGGAAGCAATATTTCAGTGCCTTTGACTTCCAGGGTGTAGCCCTGACATAATCTTAATTTTACTGTCGTGTCCCATGTTATTTATTGCTTCCTGTTGCTTGAACGATATCAGATCAATGCAGAGAGTGAGTTACATGTCATATTCTCCTCAGCCCTCATTTATAGATCGATCTGTCGATGCTATTGTCCAACAGAGTGCTGACCCGGGCTGAATCTGTGAACAGTGATGGGGGACTTGCAGAGAAAACAAAACCTTACATTCCAGCAATACCACGAGCATCTAAACATCTCCAAGCCTTTAAAACAGTAAATGACTTTTTGGAGCGTGCGTTTGCCATGTAGGAATCTCGGCGATGGCCTAGTGGTATTATCGCTGGACTATTAATCCCGAATCTCAGCTAATTTTCTGGGGACCCGGGTTCGAATCTCGCCACGGCAGATGGTGGAATTGGAATTCAATAAGAAAAGTCTGGAATTAAGAATCTACTGACGACCATGAAACCATTGTCCATAAGACATAGGAGAGAATTAGGCCACTCGGCCCATCGAGTCTGCTCCGCCATTCAATCATGGCTGATATTTTTCTCATCCCCATTCTCCTGCATTTTCCCCATAACCCCTGGTCCCCTTATTAATCAAGAACCTATCTATCTCTGTCTTAAAGACACTCAATGACCTGGCCTCCACAGCCTTCTGCGGCAAAGAGTTCCACAGATTCACGGAAAAATCCATCTGGTTCACTCATGTCCTTTAGGGAAGGAAATCTGCCGTCCTTACCCGGTCTGGCCTATATGTGACTCCAGAGCCACAGCAATGTGGTTCAATCTCAACAGCCCCCCAAGAGCAACTAGGAATAGGCAGTTAATGCTGACCAGCGACGCCCATGTCCCACGAATGAGTAAAAAAATCAAATCAGCTACTTTGCGCCTGCAGTGAGTTGAGGTTCAGCAGGGGGCTCTGGACCTGGTGGCTCAGGAGGAGATTTGGAGATTATTTACCAGATAAGAATGCCTGATAGGGTTGCCAATCCTCCAGGAAATAAACCTGCTTACTATCGCGAACAACCTTGGGAGACAAATCGTAGAAAAAGACCGATGTTTTCCGTTTATTGTTGGTTTTGTTTTGTTGGCTAGATGTAAGATATGGGCGATGGGGTGAATGGGGGGAATGCAGCCTTTATTGGGCAAGGCAATCATAGACAGGGTGATGACACCTCCAGGAATATATCCAGCCAGACTCGGCAACTCACTAAAGACCTTGGTATATTGAATGACTTCCTTGTTTGACACTGATATCCTGAAGAGGTAAGAGAATGTGCAAACTCCACACAGACAGTGACCCAAAGCCAGAATTGAATCCAGGTCCCTGGCTCTGTGAGGCAGACGATATTCAACCTTTCTCAGCAGTTGCACTTTGGAATCAGAAGGTTGTGGTTTAAAATCCCATTCATAGAATCCCCACAGTGCAGAAGAGGCCATTCGGCCCATTGAGTCTGCACTGACTCTCTGACAGAGCATCTTACCCAGGCCCTCTCCCCTGCTCTATCTCCATAACCCCACACATTTACCGTGGCTAATCCCATCTCACCTATACATCTTGGGACAATAAGGGCCAATTTAGCATGATCAACCCACCTAACCCGCACATCTTTGGACTGTGGGAGGAAGCGGAGCACCCAGAGGAAACCCACCCAGACACGGGGAGAATGGAGACCAGCACGATGGCCATGCGTGAGGGCTCGGAGGCCATTGAAGTCCCGGATGGCATGGCCAGGCACTGCCCATTGGAGGTGGGGCCTGAGTGGGGGTGGGGCCTGAATGGGGGTGAGGCCTGAGTGAGGTCTATGATGGGGGGGTCAAGACAGGGAAGTGCTATGCGGGGGGTGGGGGGAGGGGGGGGGGGGGGGGTGGAGGGTGGGGGGGGGGCCTGCAGAGGATTGTGCCGGGATAGAGAATGAAGGGGGACATGATGGCAAGGCATGTCAGGCGTCAGATGGGGGACCCACTGGGAGGGCTCCGATGCCAGTGACCCATGTCAGGGGTGGGGCACGGGGGGCGGGGGGGGGGGTGGTGTGGTGGGTGATGGGGCAGCATGCCGTCCATGGGGAAGGGGTTGGGGAAGGGGTCTTGCAGTGCACGGTGAGATTGGGGCACCCTTGCCAAACGGCAAACTCTCTGCAGCCAGGCTCACCGTTGTTTTTAGGCCCGTTCCCCCTCAGTACTGGCGTGTAACTCATCGCTCTCCCAAAAAGGGACAACTGGCGTCCGGGACGCTCCTGATGGAATGTTGCGGATTGCTCCGGTCTTCATACCGTTATGACATTTTCTTTTGAAAAAATTCCACCCAATGTTTCGAGTCTGGATGACCCTTCATGAGTAGGAAATAACCGCTCCTTTTGTGTGCACTATTTTTAAAGGAGTGATAAATTATATTGTTGTTGTAATGTGAAGTGTAACAATTGAAGGGTGAAATGCCTCAGTCAAACCTCCGTAAATATGCGTTATACACTGAGGAAGTGAGGCACCTTTTCTGAGTTATTTGTTGATTTTGGACCTTGGATTTCCTGATGTTCTTTTTGAAGATTTGTCCCGCTGCAGGCCAAATCAGATTGTCATCGCAAACTTCCTTTCCCTAAAAGCTGTTACGCGGTGACAGGATCTGAAAATGTGCAGAGAAGGAATAACCAACTCGTTCTTCCCCCCTTGTTCCGATCACCACACTGGGCGACTGGTGTCAGTGAAAGAGACGCATTTATACATCCACGTGGAGTGCAATCGCACTCCCTGACACTGAGGCTTTGGAGCCAGGGAGTTTTAAAGGAGTTTGAAAGGGAAAGGTTGCTTCTCTCTGCACACTACACCACATCCCAAAATAACCTTCCAGGGCTACTCTTGTATCAAAAGCTGCAAACACTGGTTTTTCCAGTATCCTCTTATCAATTCTGAGTTGGGAAGGTTCATTCAAACTTTATTGGATCTTGGAGATGAAATATCCGCCTTTCCTATTTGTCATTGGAGTGGATTGTGTTATTTTCCCACTCTTTGTATTGTTCATTCTTTATGATTCAATTTGATTTGATTTGATTTATTATTGTCACATGTTGGGATACAGTGAAGCAAATTGTTTCTTGCGCACTATACAGACAAAGCATATCTTTCATAGAGTACATAGGGCAGAAGGAAAGGAGAGGGTGCAGAATGTCGTGTTACAGTCGTAGCTAGGGTGTAGAGAAAGATCAACTTAATGCGAGGTAGGTCCATTCAAAAGTCTGATGACAGCATGGAAGAAGCTGTTCTTGAATCGGTTGGTACGTGACCTCAGGCCTTTGTATCTTTTACCCAACAAAAGAAGGTGGAAGAGAGAATGTTCGGGGTGTGTGGAGTCCTTGATTATGCTGACTGCTTTTCCGAGGCAGTGGGAAGTGTAGATGGACTTAATGGATGGGAGGCTGGCTTGTGTGATGGATTGGGCTTCATTCACAACCCTTTGTAGTTTCTTGTGGTCTTGATCAGAGCAGGAGCCATACCAAGCTGTGATATATCCAGAAAAGATGCTTTCTATGGTGTTATCTTTAAAAATTGGTGAGAGTCATAGCAGACATGCCAAATTTCCTGAGTCTTCTGAGAAAGTAGTGGGCTTTCTTAACTATAGCATTGGCATGGGGGGATCAGGACAGGTTGTTGGTGATCTGGACACCGATTTCTACTTCATCCCCATTGATGTATTGATGTTCTCCACTACGCTTCCTGAAGTTGATGACTGGCTCCTCTGTTTTATTGACATTGAGGGAGAGATTATTGTCGTTGCAACATTTCTATCCCTTCTTCCACATCCTTACCAAATATTCAATATCAAAAATACACCTGGCGTTAATGCAGGGGAGGGAGGGTGGGCAGGTGTTGGTTTTTTCCTATAACAAGAATGAAATATAAACAGTTAACTTCTCAGAAACAACCATCAGGGCAAGGATCCCTTTCTCTCTAATCTTCCTCATTTCCTCCTCTTGTGTGTGAACTGAGTCTCGGTTGACGCCTGCTCCTGAGGGAATATGTTCAGGTTGTAAGATTGACCCTTCATTTGAATTCATCTATTTTATTACTTATGTACTCCCATAATAGACTGACTTCAATCAGAGCGTCTGCATCAGGACAAGATTGATTCATAAATATTTCAGAGCTGGATCTGTTCCCATTAATATCTTGGTTTTGTTAAAAGGCAGCTTGTGTTCAAAACCTATCGGATTTCACTCATTCTTGTTTAAATGCTGTGACAGGTCTGCTTTGTTTCAATAGTGGTTTAGAAGGAGTGGTGGGGGCAGTTGCTGCTACAATGCTGCCAACACTAGAGCAGCTTTCCTGATCTATACTGTGCAGCCCAGTATCCAAGGTGTTCCATAGCATCCTAGAATCCCTACAGTGCAGAAGGAGGCCATTCGGCCCATTGTGTCTGCACCGACCACAATCCCACCCAAGCCCTATCCCCCATACATTTACCCTGGCTAGTCCCCCTGACACTAAGGGGCAATTTAGCATGGGCAATCCATCTAGCCCGCACATCTTTGGACTGTGGGAGGAAATCCACGCAGACATGGGGAGAACGTGCAAACTCCAAACAGACAGTCACCCGAGGCTGACAGTCACGTGGAGGCGTTAGAGAGAGTGCAGAGAAGGTTTACCAGGATGTTGCCTGGTATGGAGGGTCTTAGCTATGAGGAGAGATTGGGTAGACTGGGGTTGTTCTCCCTGGAAAGATGGAGAATGAGGGGAGATCTAATAAGGTGTACAAGGTTATGAAGGGGATAGATAGGGTGAACGATGGGAAGCTTTTTCCCAGATCAGAAGTGACGTTCACGAGGGGTCACGGGCTCAAGGTGAGAGGGGCGAAGTACAACTCAGATATTAGAGGGATGTTTTTTACACAGAGGGTGGTGGGGGCCTGGAATGCGCTGGCACGCTGACATCGTTTAAGACTTACCTGGATAGTCACATGAGCAGCCTGGGAATGGAGGGATACAAACGATTGGTCTAGTTGGACCAAGGAGCGGCACAGGCTTGGAGGGCCGAAGGGCCTGTTTCCCGTGCTGTACTGTTCTTTGTTCTTTGTTCTTGAGGCCGGGAATCGAACCCAGGTCCCTAGTGCTGTGAGGTAGCAGTGCTAACCACTGTGCCACCATGCCGCCCGGTTACAACCAAGGGCCTTGAGTAATGTCACCGGGAAAGCACCTTTGGGATGTGGGCGGGGGGTGAGAGGCTGATTACATTTCGGAACAGTCACAGCACAGAGTTAAATGACCAATGACTTGGCCTACGGATAGCTATCGAACAGGACGTCGGACAGACACACATTTTTTCTCTGCATGATGCAGTAGGTCCTTTTACCTCCACTTTAATCGACAGATACAAATGTCTGAGGCCACGTACCAACCGACTCAAGGATAGCTTCTTCTCTGCTGCCATCAGACTTTTGAATGGGCCTACCTTATATTAAGTTTCTCTGTATCCTAGCTATGACTGCAACACTGCATTCTGCACCCTCTCCTTTCCTTCTCTATGAACGGTATGCTTTGTCTGTCTAGCGCACAAGAAACAATACTTTTCACTGTATACTTATACATGTGACAAAATAAATCAAATCAAATCAATAGATAGGGCGCAGGAGTTTATCCTTCGGATTGGCATCCCCATGTCAGGGTGTGATTGGGGTCATAATCTTAGGGAGCAGTCACCCATCAGTGATGTTCCCTAAATTGGCCAATTAGCGGCCAGGCAGGCTGGAGGGCCAATAGGAGACTGTCAAGCACTGAAGAATAAACCAGTTAAGAGAGAGAGAACTCCAACTTGCGTGTTATCTTCTGTCCTCTTGATCTTCAAAGCATTCATTTAGATTCATAGAAACATAGAAGATAGGAGCAGGAGGAGGTCATTGGCCCTTCGAGCCTGCTCCACCATTCATTATGATCGTGGCTGATGGTCCAACTCAATAGCCTAATCCTGCTTTCTCCCCATAACCTTTGATCCCGTTCGCCCCAAGTGATATATCCAGCCGCCCCTTGAATACATTCAATGTTTTGGCATCAACTACTTCCTGTGGTAATGAATTCCACAGGCTCACCACTCTTTGGGTGAAGAAATGTCTCCTCACCTCCGTCCTAAATGGTCTACCCTGAATCCTCAGACAGTGACCCCTGGGTCTAGACACACCCACCATTGGGAATATCCACCCTGCATCTACCCTGCCTAGTTCTGTTAGAATTTTATAAATTCGATGAGATCCCCCCGTCATTCGTCTGAACTCCAGCAAAAACAATTTTAACCTCGTCAATCTCTCATCATACATCAGTCCCGCCATCCCCTGAATCAGCCTAGTAACCCTTCGCTGCACTCCCTCGAGAGCAAGAACATCCTTCCTCAGAAAAGGAGACCAAATTTAGTGTTAGGATTGCTGTTTGAATGGCATTTGAATTTCACGATCTTCATTTTACCCTTATCAAGGATGGTTTCCCCATTTACATAATTCTTTCCCACATTTCCATTTTCAGATGCTCTCTCTCTCTCCAGTTATTTAAACTTTAAAATTTAAGAATGTCTTCAGCAGGTAGGCCTCTTTGTGGAGAGGGGCAGGATGTGGCCTGGGAGGTGGGGAGAGGCAGTGCCTGCCTGGAGTGCTGCCCCTCTGGGTTTGCTCCCAGGAGACTACCCCCAAGCCTCTGGCCTAGTCCCCACCCGACTCCATGTTGGAGAACCAGCGGGAAACCATCTTGCAGTTCCCTGGAAAGGCCGGACAGAGTCAAGTGCCCTTCGGACACTTAATGGCCGACATCGGGCATTCCCCGCGATTGAGGTCACTGGTATCCCGAAGGGCTGGCGGCGGGAGGAGTGGAGGGGAGCATTAGGAATGGAGGCAAAGGCTGATTTCAGCATCCATCTTCTTGTCTGATGGCTGCCGCCTTGAATGGGGTCAATATACCTGACTGCAGGGAAGAACCCCCCCACCGCCACAGGAGGTTGCTGGCAAATATGGCATAAGGGCCTGGCATAGCAAGGGTTAATGTGGGACTGGAAAACAGTACCACCCACAGTGTGGTATAAAAAGACACATGACCTGAGATGACAATTGTGGACTGGACAGAGACTTGTGTAGAAGCAAGCATGGAGTTAACTCATAGATATGGGCTATACCCTGTATATATGTACATCATAGAATCATAGAATCCCTACAGTGAAGAAGGAGGCCATTCAGCCCATCGAGTCTGCACCAACCACAATCCCACCCAGACGCTATCCTCGTAGCCCCACGAATTTACCCTGCTAGTCCTCCCAACATTAAGTGGCAATTTAGCACGGCTAAGCAACCTAATCCACACATCTTTGGAGTGTGGGAGGAAACCGGAGCACCCGGAGGAAACCCACGCAGACACGAGGAGAATGCGCAAACTCCACACAGACAGTGACCTGAGGCCGGTAATCGAACCCGGGTCCCTGGCGCTGTGAGGCAGCAGTGCTAACCATTGTGCCTTACATGGTTGTCTGTTATTAAAAAACACTTAGGATGGAATTTTACCGGCATGTCCGCCCGAGGTTCGTACGATCCTGTCCGAGGCCAAGAGAGAATGTCTTCTCCCAGCTTCGCCCGGCCCAGAATCAGGGCAGGCATGCCGGTAAAAGTTCGGCCTCAATGTTCAACCATATAAGACTCAGAACCTCTTCATGACATTACTAAACATACAACATTTGATAACAAATGCCTCCTGGGGGCATGGGACAGCCATGTCGCCTCAATTTAATCCCTCAAGCCACTTTTGGATTGCAGTGGGCTCAGGAATTATGGGTGTCAATTGGCTCATTAATGAGTCTAATTGAAAGGAAACCCACTGCAGTTCCTTCTGTCCTCTGTTATAATCAAGGAGGTTCTGCATCACTGGGAGACTGAGGCTGGGCCTCTCTCCTGGTTAACTGAGCCCAGCCGCCATGTTTGCCAGCGCAGAGGGATCACCGAGTCCCTGAGCATAACAACAACTTGCATTTATGTAGCAGCTTTAATGCGGTAAAATGTTTCTGAGGCAATTCGCAGGCCTGTTAAATAGTAAAAGGAGATAATAGAATGGAAACCTGCTCAAAGAGGTTGATTAATGGAGCGTCGAGAGAGATGGGAGAGGTGTAGGGAGGGAGATCCAGAACCAAGGATTCAAGTTGCTGAAGGACTGGCTGCCAATGGTGGGGTAAGAACAGTTGGGGATATATAAGCGGCGCTGTGTGAAGGAGCAGAGGGATTGCGGAGGGTTGTGGGGCTGGAGGAGGTTATAAAGATAGGGAGCAGCCAGGCTATGGATTTGAAAACAAGGGTGACAATTTCAAATTGCAGGGTTGCCTGACTGAGAACCAGTGCGTGTCAGCAAACACAGGGGTGAGGGGTGAATGGCATCTGGTGCAATGTAGGGAGCTTTGGCTGGAAAGTTTGATTCCAAGTGTGGATCCAACAACTCCTGTAGCCAAGGGAAGAACTGGTTAAAGGGGAAATGTCATTGATAAGAGGTGACAGCACAGCACTTATCCTTTCAATAAGTTATTTTGCCCCCTCTTTCCTGTGGGTGGAGGAGCAAAACTCTTCTGTACGGACAGACCATTAGAAATGATCTCAGTCTCCCTCGGATGCATCACTGAGGGAGGCCAATGAGGCGCACACACACCAGGAAGACCTGAGATTCACAACCGAACCTGTACTGGGTATGAACACGGAGTGGCCTTTGCTGTGACTCCTTTCACAGTCAAATAGCCCACCAATATTCACTCTCTGTGCTACTTGGGCGGAGGAACAGAGGGCAGCCCCTGGAACCATCAACACCAGCAAGTTGAGAGCAGGAGCGGCAATGGTTCACAGCACAGTGGCACAGCGGCAAGCACTGCTGCCTCACAGCGCCAGGGACGCGAGTTCGATCCCAGCCTTGAGTGACTGTCCATGTGGAGTTTTCACATTCTCCCTGTGTCTGTGTGGGTTTTCTCTGAGTTTTCTGGTTTCTTCCCACAGTCCAAAGATGTGCAGGTTATAGAGTCATGGCCCAACTTGTCCATGCCGCCTGTTTTTTTTAACCACTAAGCTAGTCCCAATTGTCCGCATTTGGCCCATATCAACTCTATACCCATCTTACCCATGTAACTGTCTAAATGCTTTTTAAAAGACAAAATTGTACCCTCCTCTACCACTACCTCTGGCAGCTTGTTCCAGACACTCACCACCCTCTGTTTGAAAAAAATGCCTCTCTGGACCCTTTTGTATCTCTCCCCAATCACCTTAAACCAATGCCCTCTAATTTTAGACTCCCCTACCTTTGGGAAAAGATGTTGACTATCTAGCTGATCTATGCTCCTCAGATTAGGTGGATTGGCCATGCTAAATTGCCCCTTAGTGTCCCAAAATGCGTAGGTTAGGTGGATTAGCCATGGTAAATGTGAGGGTTACGGGGATAGGGCGAGAGAATGCCTGGGTAAGATATTCTATCAGAGAGTTGGTGCAGACTTGGATGGGCTGAATGGTCTCTTCTGTACTGTAGGGATTGTAGGATTTCCAAATATTTAAGATTCATTTAGACTTGTTCCATGTGGAAATTAAGGTGAAATGAGGGATTTGGGATTTTTAACAAAGTGATTTTGTTTTTATTGCAGTAGATGGCTACAACGGCACGGGGCGGCACGGTAGCTCAGTGGTTAGCACTGCTGCTTCACAGCGCCAGGGACCCGGGTTCAATTCCCGGCTTGGGTCACTGTCTGTGTGGAGTTTGCACATTCTCCCCGTGTCTGCGTGGGTTTCCTCCGGGTGCTCCGGTTTCCTCCCACAGTCTGAAAGACGCGCTGGTTAGGGTGCATTGACCCGAACAGGCGCCAGAGTGTGGCGACTAGGGGAATTTCACAGTGACTTCATTGCCGTGTTAATGTAAGCCTTACTTGTGACACTAATAAATTAAAAGAAACTTAAATAATCTTTGAACAAAGGAAGAGCAAGGGTGAGGGAAAGCACAGGCACAATGGGCCGAATGGCCTGCTGTGTGACGATGGGATTCTATCATTACGGATCTGACTGTGGCAGTGGAGAAATACGGAGGGATAGGGGATGAAAGCAGTGGGATCCAGTGTGCTGCCGTTGGCCTTTTCCGGGGCTGTCGTCAGCAGTGGTGCCAGCACGCTCACTGTGTTACAAACCTGTTCAAAGAGCTTCCGCTCCGGCAGCCCGGACCCTCAGCGCGGCTGCTGCCAGGCGTAACCAAGCAGCCTCGTTGAAAAGATGTTGGATTCCGTAGCCATCTGCTGAAGAGTGACATTAATCTGAGGCTTTGAGCATCGCTAATCCTCTTACCTGGCCGTGCAGTAAATTGGAAAATGCCGAGCCCTTTGTGAAATGGCTGTTTCCTGTCGATTTGAGAGGTGGGGGAGGGAGGAAGAAGGAGGGAGAGCTGTTTGAACACTCCAGTCAGTTTCTCCTGGGTATCGGGGCTTCATGAGTCAATTATGGATTTCGAAGGGCTTCCTAAGTTGACATATTACATTAAGAGGACTGTCACTGAAGGCAGCTTACAGTCTGTTAAATAGATGGTAATTGGAACTAGCTGTTTATGACCCTTTTGTTTGGCCCTCCATTCTATCATAGAATCATAGAATAATACAACACAAAAGAAGGACATTCAGCCCATCATGTCTGTGTCTGCTCTTTGCTGCAGCTATCCAATGAATCTGACTTCCATTTCCCCACCACCCTGGGAATCATTGCCCTTCAAATATTTATCTAATTCTCATTGAAACGTTACAAATCAAGGGTTAATGTAAGATTTGAGCCTGGAATTGTTTGAGAATTTGAATCAAAGCAAGAATTTTGATTTGATTTGATTTGATTTATTATTGTCACATGTATTAACATACAGTGAAAAGTATTGTTTCTTGTGCGTTATACAGACAAAACATACCGTTCATAGAGAAGGAAAGGAGAGAGTGCAGAATGTAGTGTTACAGTCATAGCTAGGGTGTAGAGAAAGATCAACTTAATGCAAAGCGAGTCCATTCAAAAATCTGACAGCAGCAGGGAAGAAGCTGTTCTTGAGTCGGTTGGTACGTGACCTCAGACTTTTGTATCTTTTTCCCAAAGGAAGGAGGTGGAAGAGAGAATGTCCGGGGTGCGTGGGGTCCTTAATTATGCTGGTTGCTTTGCCAAAGCAGCGGGAAGTGTAGACAGAGTCAATGGATGGGAGGCTGGTTTGAGTGATGGATTGGGCTGCATTCATGACCTTTTGTAGTTCACGTCTCTCGACCAACAGAATGAAGGAATTGCATTTATATAGCACCTCTCACAGCTGCAAGACGTCCCAAAATACTTTACAATAGTGACTGCGCTTGTTGGTTGTAATGTGGCAGTCAATTTGCATACAGCAAGCTCCCACCAACAAAAATACTATAATGACCAGAAAATCTGATGTTGATTGAAGGATAGATGTTGTCCAGGGCTCCAGGGATAACCTCCTTGCTCTTACCTGAAATATTTCAATGGGACCCTTCTATGCTACCCGAGGGGACTTGAACCCTCCAGACTCTGGAGCAAGAGTGTGATTAATTGAGTCACAGCTGGTAAAGGCTCACCATGTACTGTAAAATACATCATGACTCAGTCAAGTTTGTAAGTTTGCAGATGTTTTACTGTCTCCCCCACCCCGACCCTCGTGTCCCTCATCCCCACAATCACTGCCCTCATTATGTATGCTTGGCTCAGAGCCCAGGCAGCTTTTAAAATTTCACCCATAGTTCTAGAACATGTAACAGTGGACGAATGGGCATGCAAGTGCCAGAGCTTGGCGTTAGGGCGTGAGGGGATATCGGGGTGTGTGGAAGGGTGTGGGTTTCCATATCATGAAGCAGCAATGTATCACTTACTTCTTGTCTGTATAACAGGAAAGGGAAAGAAGAGATTTTGATTTGATTTATTTATCACATCACACATATTAGTATACAGTGAAAAGTATTGTTTCTTGTGCGCTATACAGACAAAGCATACCGTTCATAGAGAAGGAAAGGAGAGGGTGCAGAATGTAGTGTTACAGTCATAGCTAGGGTGTAGAGAAAAATCAACTTAGTGCAAGGTAAGTCCATTAAAAAGTTTGATGGCAGCAGGGAAGAAGCTGTTCTTGAGTCGGTTGGTATGTGACCTCAGACTTCTGTATCATTTTCCCGACGGAAGAAGGTGGAAGAGAGAATGTCCGGGGTGGATGAGTTCCTTAATTATGCTGGCTGCTTTGCCGAGGCAGCGGGAAGTGTAGACAGAGTCAATGGATGGGAGGCTGGTTTGCGTGATGGATTGGGCTACATTCACGACCTTTTTTTAGTTCCTTGTGGTCTTGGGCAGAGCAGGAGCCATACCAAGCTGTGACACAACCAGAACGAATGCTTTCTATGGTGCATCTGTAAAAGTTGATGAGATTCGTAGCTGACATGCCAAATTTCCTTAGTCTTCTGAGAAAGTAGAGGCGTTGGTGGGCTTTCTTAACTATAGTGTCAGCATAGGGGGACCAGGACAGGTTGTTGGTGATCTGGACACCTAAGAGAGTTTAATTCGCTAATATCACTTCATTGTTAATCTCTGGTACTTTTGTGCAAGAAGGTTGACCGTATGAATGATTTACGAATCCGTTTACCGGGGCCTTATTCAGCAACTGCTGCACAGCAAGCTCCCATAAACAGCAATGTTCGCACCCTCTGGATTCCTGTACAATACAAACAACTGCCTTTGTAGTCCCACAGTAACAGAGTATCTCATGCCCGATCAATACAGAGGCAGCATCTTACAACTGCCTTATAGAGATATCTAAAATCCTGGCTGGAACCAGGCCAGGAGAATGCAATAATGAGGGTGCATTTCTCTGGGGCTCTACTTAACACAAGCCTTTAATTCCTCACAAACCCAGCATATCAAAAAAGTATTGGCGCAGGTTGTGTGGAGAAAGGGTTTGTATGCTTCCTGTCGAACGTTTTTTTCTGCAGTGTGGAGATATTTTCCTTTGAACTGAAAAGTAGAGAGGACGAGGCCTCTGCTGCAGGACCTGGGCAAGGTGGAAAAGAATCTGATAAATCCCAAGGTAGGACAACCTTGAGGTCAGGTTTATGGTGTCAAAAGATTATATAGATCGGAGGAGGGATCTGTGAGTGAGGAAATAAAAGAGCTTTGCACGTGGCAAAATCTTATCCTGGCATCCAGAGATATGACAATACTAGCCAGAGTGTTGCGTTGTAGTTGCCCATTTCGAATCCAGTAACTCAGAGCTGGCTGTGTGGACAAGTGGTTGATGCCATTGGCTGATATTAAAGTCCTGATTGTTCTCCCTGCCATACTGTGCACTAAGTGACTCTCTGTGTAAGCATCATGATTTGACAATACGTGCCCACCTCCCCCCCGCTGTCAGGAGTAAGCATTGGGAGGATAAAACTGGCCAAACCAGCCCATATCCTGTGAATGAATTTAAAAATAACTCCACCTAGGGATTGCGGATGATGAATTTCCAATTCCCTCTTTACCTTATGCTTGGGAAAGTCATCACAGTGGATGCAGGACCTACTAGGTTGTAACAGAGCAGGAAAGGTGCACAGTGGACGGACATGGTGTTTTAATATTGTTCGGGATTTAAAGGTGGCACCGTTTGTGTAAGATGCTGTGATGAAAATGTGAGGTGATTTCTTTGGACTGACTAAAATAACGGTGATGGATTTTCCCTCTTTTCAAGATGACCTGACAATTTAACAAGTTTTTCTAATTTGGCCTTCAGTCCTTGGTCTGGGCGCTGATTCTGCCAGGATGATGGTAAGGGTTAGATAATTGGAGGGGTTAGGGTTATGGTAATTGTAGGGTTTTTGGTTAGGGCAATGGTCAGGGTTAGAGTAATGGGAGGGGGTCAAGGTTAGCGTTAGTATAATGGTAGGGTGATAGTAGGAGTTGGGATTAGGGTCAATGTTAGGGTGATGGTAGGGGTTAGGATTTGGGTTATGGTTAGGGTGATGGTAGGGGTTAGGATGATGGTAGGGGTTAGGATTAGAGTAATGGTTACAGTGATGGTAGGGGTTAGGGTGATGGTTGGGGTTAGGATTAGGGTAATGGTAGAATTAAGGTTAGGATTAGTGTTATGGCATGGGCTATGGTTAGGGTTATGGTAGTAATTAGGGTTAGGGTGATGGTAGGAATTCCATTTAGGCTTAAGGTTATGGTTAGGGTTAGGTTTGTAATTAGGGTAGGGGTTAGGATTAAGGTGGTAGTAGGAGTTAGGATTAGGGTTATGGTTAGGATGATGGTAGAATTAGGGTTAGGATTAGTGTTATGGCACAGGTTATGCTTAGGGTTATGGTCGGGATTGTATTTAGGATTAGGTTTAGGGGAGGGGGGGGGATTAGGGTTAGTTTATGGGTGCCATTATTGGCCTCAGACCCTCTGGATTAGGAAGGTCAAAACCTTCCACTAATCTTGCCTGGAGGTAGCTGAGCATATTTTCCCTATAATCACATGAGCTGACAATGCCTACGAGGCTTTGCATAAGAGCAACCAGGCCAAGCCGAACCAAAACCCAGTAAGAAATCAGTGCTTTCCAAATGTACAAAAGGGGAGACTGAGGTTGAGGAAGTAGTTGATGCCAAAACATTGAATGTATTCAAGAGGCGGCTGGATATAGTACTTGGGGTGAATGGGATCAAAGGTTATGGGGAGAAAGCAGGATTAGGCTATTTAATTGGCTATGATCATGATGAATGGCAGAGCAGGCTCGAAGGGCCGAATGGCCTTTTCCTTCTCCTATCATCTATGTTTCTATGAAAGAAATTGCCATGTGTTTAAATACTCACAAAGTAAATTAGTCATAGACTAGGTAAAGGTTGTCTTATTTGTGGCAAAGAGATGCAGGCTACAATATTGTGAATATTGAGTCACTTGGCCATTGTTAAAATTCATCTGTAATAACGATTGTCTCCCGAGGAAGTTCTGACCTCTAACAGTATAACATTGTGTACTCCCTCCTCGGGGCCAAACACTGCATTATAAATCGAAGCAGAAAAGGATGCTCAAGGTTGCACTTCCCTCGTACGGTTACGACCGGTCCCCAGGGGAGTTTGCATCTGGGGAAAATCACACAATTTGCTATCATCTGACTGGGATACCCCCAAAATATTCTGCCCCGGGTGAGGAGGGATGAACTGGCTCCCTTCCTTTATTCAACTGTCTGCAACAAGATTCATCTGAAAACAAAAGGACCCCTCCCTTCACAGATACCTTTTCCCAGTCCCAATATTTATGTTTTAATAAGAGCCAATTTAACCAGGCTTTCTTGAGTTAAAGATAGAGTGAGTTTATTGGCCATGAAAGGCAAGAAAATGGTAAAACATATAGAAACACAGAAGATAGGAGCAGGAGGAGGCCATTTGGCCCATCGAGCCTGTTCTGCCATTCATTATGACCATGGCTGATCATGCAACTCAATAACCTGATCCCGTCTTCCCCATAGAAATATGGAAAAAATGCATATAAAGAACAAAGAACAGTACAGGCCCTTCGGCCCTCCAAGCCTGCGCCAATCACTTTGTACTAACTAGGCCAACCGCTTATATCCCTCTATTCCCCGTTTGTTCATATGCCTATCAAGGTAAGTCTTAAATGTCGCTAACGTAACTGCTTCAACCACCTCACTTGGCAGTGTATTCCAGGCCCCCACCACCCTCTGTGTAAAAAACTTCCCCCGCACATCTCCACTGAACCTTCCCCCCTTCACCTTGAACTTGTGCCCCCTTGTAATTGTCATTTCCGCCCTGGGAAAAAGCTTCCAGCTGTTCACCCCTTCTATAGCTCTTAAGATTTTATAAACTTCTATCAGGTCGCCCCCTCAGCCTCCGTCTTTCCAGGGAGAACAATCCCAGTTTATTCAATCTCTCCTCATAGCTAATACCCTCCATACCAGACAACATCCTGGTAAACCTTTTCTGCACTCTCTCTAAAGCCTCCGCATCCTTCTGGTAGTGTGGTGACCAGAATTGGACACAGTATTCCAAATGGGGCCTAACCAACGTTTTATACAACCGTAGCATAATTTGCCAACTTTTATACTCGATGCCCCATCAAATGAAGGTAAGCGTGCCACATGCTTTCTTCACCACCTTTTCCACCTGTGCTGCCATTATTAAGGATCCATGGACCTGTACTTCCAGATCGCTCTGTGTGTCGATGTTCCTGATGGTTCTGCCATTTATTTTATGGCTTCCACCTGAATTGGATCTACCCAAATGCATCGCCTATGCTTTCATACAGATTAGAAGTGAGAATTGAGTCCAAAGTAAGTCAATTAAAAAAAGGTACACAAAACAGTCCTTGACTCGTAAGGAATAGTGACTGAGCATTACCGCCATTGCGATTTGAGATTCCTTCCTGATTTCAGTGGGTGAATGGTTGTTCTGAGATTCCAGTTTTCGGCAGCTTGGTGGAGAAGCCTCCCTATTTCCATTTCAGCTGTGGTATTTACCGACCCGGTTTATTTCAACAATCGGAGAGAGAGAGATGGGGAGAGACCTGCAAAAAGCTTTTCCGGGGTGTTGTTGCTGGTTGGTTTCTTCTGTGTCACACACACGTTGCGACACTCTCACCCTGGTTCGCACACACACACTCGGGCCAGGTTTTCAGCTGGCTTTTATCCCAATCTTTGTGCACGAGACTCGAGGGAGAGGATGGTTCATCAAAATCCTCCTTCGGCACCAGAAGGCATGAGTCCCATATAAGTATAAAAGAAAGATTTGCATTTTCATGACGTCAGAATGTCCCAGAGTGCTTGATAGCTGATTAAATACTTTTGAAGGATCGTCATTGTTGTAATAGAAAGAACAGTACAGCACAGGAACAGGCCCTTCAGCCCATCAAGCCCGTGCTGATAGATGATGCCTTTCTAAACTAAAGACCTTTTGCCTCTTATCCCTCTATTCGCTGCCTATTCATGTATTTGTCAAGATGCCTCTTAAGTGCTGTTATTGTATCAGCTTCTACCACCTCCTCAGGCAGCGCATTCCAGGCACTCACCACCCTCAGTGTAAAAAAGTTGCCTTTCACATCTCCTTTAAACTTTCCCCCTTTTACCTTAAACCCCATGTCCCCTAGTAATTGACATTTCAACCCTGGGAAAAAGATTCCGACTATCCATTCAATCCATGCCTCTCATAGTTTTATAAACTTCGATCAGGTAATGTGGGAAATGTGACGGTCAGTGAGCGCACAGAAAGCTCCCACAAACAGCAATGTAGTAAATGAGCAGATATTACAACTTTTACTTCAAGGGTTGTTGATAATGGGCCAAGACTGAGATCAGTGGATTATCCCCAGTGTCTTGGCTAATATTTAACCCAAATTTGACAACACATAAACAGAACACCTGGCCATTATTACATTGCTGTGTGTGGGAGCTTGCTGTGCACATATTGGCTGCAGTGTTTCCAACATTACAACAGTGGCTGCACTTCCAAAATACTTCATTGGCTGTGAAGTGCCTCGAGATGTCCAGTTATTGTGAAATGCACATCTTCAAAAATGTATTCCTGCGAAGTGGGTGTGACTGGCAAGGCCAGCATTATCCGGCATCACCCTTGAGAATCATAGAATCCTACAGTGCAGAAAGAGGCCATTCAGCCCATCGAGTCTGTACCGACCACAACCACACCCAGGCCCTATCCCCATAACCCCATGCATTTACCCTAGTTAGTCCCTCTGACATTGGCATGGCTAATTCACCTAGCCCTGTGGTGGTGAGCCATCTTCTTGAACTGCTGCAGTTAGTGAAGTACTTCCTTCCTCCCTTCTTCCCTCCCTCTCTCCCTCCCTCTCTCCCTCAATGCAACTTTGTCAATGATGCCCATATCCTAAGATCACGCACATTTCTGTATAGTTGTGCTTGTCCTTGAGTTTGGATTTATACGTCCATCTCAACTGGGTGTGTGATGGGTCCCTGAAGAGGGCCGTGCAGCTTTGATATTCATGCACTCAGCAGTTCTCTGATTTATACTTTAGCTCAGTTGGCTGGATGGCTGGTTAATGCTGCAGAGCGATGTCAACAGCGTGGGTTCAATTCCCGTATCAGCTAAGGTTATTCATGAAGGCACTGTCTTCTCAATCTTACCCCTCGCCTGAGGTGTGGTGATCCTCGGGTTAAATCACCACCAGTCAGCTCTCCCCCTCAAAAGGGAGAACAGCCTATGGTCATCTGGGACTATGGCGACTTTACCTTTTAAATACAGTCGCTGTTTTCACATTGATGCTCACCCAAAACCAGCAGTCCAGGCAGTGCCAGGTGTGGATTAGTTGACACTGCTGGAACCAACTGCAAGAAGGCCCGGTAGCACAGTGGTTAGCACTGCTGCTTCACAGCTCCAGGGACCTGGGTTCGATTCCCGGCTTGGGTCACTGTCTGTGTGGAGTTAGTACATTCTCCTCATGTCTGCATGGGTTTCCTCCGGGTGCTCCGGTTTCCTCCCGCAGTCCAAAGATGTGCGGGTTAGGTTGATTGGCCGTGCTAAAAAAAATTGCCCCTTAGTGTCCTGAGATGCGTAGGTTAGAGGGATTAGTGGGTAAATATATAGGGATATGGGGGTAGGGCCTGGGTGGGATTGTGGTCGGTGCAGACTCGATGGGCCGAATGGCCTCCTTCTGCACTGTAGGGTTTCTATGATTCTATGATTCTATGAACAAGGAGCAGAGGATCGCAGAACAAGCTGGGTGGGATTTTACGGCCTTGCTCGACCTGAGACTGGAAAATCCCACCGAGGCCAATGGACCTTCCCATTGACTGCCCCTCGCCCGCTCCAATTCCCGTGGCGGGCAGTGCGGTAGAATTCCAGTGGTTAAGTCCGGGTTATTGGGCGGAGAGGGTTTGGGCAGATTAGCCAAGGGGAAAAGGGGTTGGTGTGTTTTGCAGAACAGTTGGGTAAGAAGACAAGAGGGTGCTACCTTAAGGGGACTGCCCCCCCTTTCTTCCCACCCTTATAAAAAAACATCCTTTCCACTCATACCCCACTGCCCATGCCAACCATATTGTGATGTGGGAGGGGTGCTGATTTCAGCATCCCACCCTCCCCCCTGAGGCGAGCTCGGGAATGGGCGGGAAGGTGATGGGGAGGGCACTCCCCTTCTGCTGAAATTATGGTCAGTAGAGGCATGTAAAATACTGCCCCTGGAGTTCATTGGCTGAAAGATGGTGGAAGCAATTTCAACAATAACCTTCAACAGGGAATTGAATAAATACACTCGCAGGGCTGCAGGGAAAGAGCTGGAGAGTGACACTAATTGGATCACTCTTTTGAAGGGCTGACACAGACATGAAGGGCTGAATGGCCACTTTCAATTCTATATTTTTACTTGTCGTGTGATGGGGCGAATTTTCCATGCTGCCACCACGTGCGCTTCCATCACCGCACAGGGAGTCAGCCCTGATGAAGATATCAAAACAGCTGTGGGTTAAAGTGGTTAGCTGATCTGAATCCATCTTTAAAACAATGCCCACACGGATTATACCATTTGAAATGTTGGCGGGGTGGAGCTGAAGTTGTGGTGCTTCCCCGACTCTGTTGTTTAATTAAACATCTCGGGAGTTCAGATCTCGAACAGCCTTTGCATCGGACCTTAAGCCAACAAACAACACGACTCAAAGACATTCAGTTTAAGAGGGTTGCAGCCTTGTAACTCTTTGACGTATGAATGGCGCTGCTGATGTCCCACCAGACTGTGGGTGAAAAGCAGGGCCCAATATATCAATGTCTATTGGATCGAGGCTAATTTACCTGTACACCGATAAATTCTAATCTTCCATGTTCAGCACTTGACACAAAATGATTTTATTGTCAGATTCTGTCCCAGGAAAACAAATGACTGTTTTTGATGTAGAGTGAGTGGGCACTTATTTATTTGCCTGCAGATCTTTGAAGGTGGCTGGGCAAGTTGATAAGGTTGCTTACACGGAGCATATGGGATCCTGAGCTGGATCGATCGGGGCAGCAATTACAAAGGCACCAATGTAATGTTCAAACATCATAAAACACTGGTTAGATGTCAGATGGGGGACTGTGGGCTTCTCAGGGCACCACTCTAAGGATGCCCGGGCTTTTGAAGCAGGGCAGAGAGGATTTAACAGAGTGTGGGCAGATATGAGAAACTTCAGTCATGTGGAGGGACTGGCGGAGCTGTTGTTCTGCCAGCAGTGAAGGTTAAGCAGGCATTTTATTAGAGGCACACAAAATTATCAGTGGTTTTGATAAAGTGCATAGAAAGGAACTGTTTCAGGTGTTCAGAGGGTCATTAACCAGATGAAACAGATATCCAGGAACACGGCACATTGGCACAGTGGGCAGCTTGATGGCATGGTGATTAGCATTGCTGCCTCACAGCGCCAGGGACCCAGGTTCGATTCCGGCCTTGGGTCACTGTCTGTGCGGAGTCTGCACCTTCTCCCCCCGTGTCTGCGTGGGTTTCCTCCGGGTGCTCCGGTTTCCTCCCACAGTCCAAAGATGTGCAGGCCAGGTGGATTGGCCGTGCTAAATTAGCCCCTTGGCATCCCAAGATATGTGGGTCAGATGGATTGGCTGTGGTAAACGTGTGGGGTAACAGGGATAGGTGGGGGGGTGGGCCTGGGTAAGATACTCTGTCAGAGAGTCGGTACAGACTCGATGGGCCAAATGGCCTCCTTCTGCACTGTAGGGATTCTATGGTTCTTACAGGAGAGAGATGAGGAGAAATTTATTTTATGCAGCGGGTTGCTGTGATCTGGAGTGCACGATGAGCAGATTCAGTGGTGACTTTTAAATTGGGAATTGGATAATTACGTGAAATAAGAAATATTTTCAAGTGTATAAGGAAAGAGAATGAGTATTGGAATAATTGGATCGTTCTTTCAAAGATGGTATGATGGCTCGAATGGTCTCTTTCTGCATTGCAAGATTCTATCAATGGATTTTTCTGGCCCAGCGCGGCAGGGACGGGGCTGGAGAATACAGCGAGCCATTCAAATCTCCATTGACTTTGGCGGGACTGGAAGATCCCACTGGCAGAAAGTGGCTGTATAATCCCACCCTATGGTTTTATTCTCCTGCAGCATTGCTCAGGGTAGGTTGGAGGATGAGCTGTTTTGTAAGGACAGGAGCATTAGATCAAGTGATACGTAATGTATTACCCTGCTGCTGCAGTGAGGCAGCTAGGAAACCTGGCCTGTCCCTTTAAGATGTGGAGATGCCGGCGTTGGACTGGGGTGAACACAGTAAGAAGTCTCACAACACCAGGTTAAAGTCCAACAGGTTTATTTGGTAGCAAATACCATAAGCTTTCGGAGCGCTGCTCCTTCGTCAGATGGAGTGGAAACTCTCCAATGCGCTCACATCTTTCTATAGTATGGCACCCAGAACTGTGCACAATATTCCAGCTGAGGTCTAACTTGTGTCTTGTATCACATTTCCACTCCATCTGACGAAGGAGCAGCGCTCCGAAAGCTTATGGTATTTGCTACCAAATAAACCTGTTGGACTTTAACCTGGTGTTGTGAGACTTCTTACTCTGTCCCTTTAAGCACAGGTTCTGCAAATAGGCCCATCCTGAGGTAGATTGCTGATGCTGCTGAAGCCAGCGAGAAGATTTGGCAAATACCCAAAAATTCTCGGCTCCTGGTCTGAAGAAGCGACCATGAAGTGATTGAGTTTGTCCCTGAATTTCGGCAGTGATGTAATCAAATGATTTCATGAAGGAGGAGGGGCTAGTGGTGTTGGAACCCAACAACAACAACAACTTATATTTAAATAGACCTTTCCCACAGAATCACACAATGGTTATGGCAGAGAGGAGGCCATTTGGCCCATCGTGTCTGCACTGGCTCTCCAAATGAGCATCATAACTTAGTGCCATTCTCCTGCCTTTTCCCCGTATCCCTGCACATTGTTTCTACTCAAATAATCATCTAATGCCCTCTTGAATGTCTCGATTGAACCTGCCTCCACCACACTTCCAGGCGGAGCATTCCAAACCCCAACCACTCGCTGGGTGAAAGTGTTTTTTCTCACATCACATTTGCTTCTTTTGTAAATCGCTTTAAACCTGTGCCCTCTTGTTCTCCATCCTTTTACGAGTGGGAACAGTTTCTCTCTATCTACTCTATCTACTATCCAGCCCCCCCTCATGATTTTGAACATCTCTATCAAATCTCCTCTGAGCCTTCTTCTCTCCAAGGAAAACAATCCCAACCTCTCCGATCTATCCTCAAAACTGAAGTTTCTCATTCCTGGAACCATTCTTGTAAACCTCTCCTGCTCTCTCCAATCCGCTCACATCTTTCTATAGTGTGGCACCCAGAACTGTGCACAATATTCCAGCTGAGGTCTAACTTGTGCCTTGTAGAAGTTCAGCATAACCTCCTTGCTCTTGTAGTCTATATCCCTATTGATGAAGCCCAGAATATTTTATGCTTTATTAACTGCTCTCGTTCACAATGTTCTAGTTGATTTGAGAGGCTGGGAATGCTCCTTGAGGCTCTTTCTTCGACCTCTGCTTTGGGTCTCTGCATGAACACAAGTGGACGTGTGGAGGAAAATTTCTTCAGGCACGTGTTAAACTTCCAAAAACAGAAGCAATTCTAGAGAGTCTGAAACAAGCCTTAAAACGAAAGCTGAGCCGTCCAAGGGTAATGTCACAAAGTACTCCCTCATACAAGGGGGCAAGGGCTAATGGAAATCTGGAACTCTGTTCCCCAAAGAAACTGTTGAGGCTGGGGGGGTCCACTTGAAAATTTCAAAACTGAGACTGATGGATTTTTGTTAGGTGGTGTGTATTTATTGGTAAATGGACCAAGGTTGTATGTTGTCACATTTTTACAATTCCTTTGTGGCATGCGGCTGTCTGGCCAGCATTTGTTGCCAATCTCTGATTGCCCTGGAGAAGGTGGTGGTGAGCTGCCTTCTTGAACTGCTGCAAACCATGAGGTGTAGGTGCATCTACAGTGCTGTTAGGGAGACAGTCCTGCTCACAGTGAACCCCCACTGTGAGTTTCCCGGTGGCAGGAGGTGCAAACAATGTGAAACCCCATTAACAGTGCCGGGATCAGAAGATC
This sequence comes from Mustelus asterias, assembly GCF_964213995.1. Taxonomy (NCBI): domain Eukaryota; kingdom Metazoa; phylum Chordata; class Chondrichthyes; order Carcharhiniformes; family Triakidae; genus Mustelus; species Mustelus asterias. Next base: position 72,850,343 of record NC_135821.1, on the reverse strand, counting down.
TCACCACTGGCCAATGGTGGGCCACCTCTGCCACCGCGGGGCACGCACTGGGGCACGCAGAAAATCCAGCCCATGTAGCCCTAACTCGGCATTACCTTCTTGCCGACTTCTACCAGATTCACCACCACACTTTTCCAATTCCATGTGACTCTCTCCATGATCATAATCCTCTGTGGCATGGTGGTTAGCACTGCTGCCTCACAGTGCCAGGGACCCGGGTCCAATTCCAGCCTTGGGTTAGTGTCTGTGTGAAGTTTGCATGTTCTCCCCGTGGGTTTCCTCCGCATGCTCTGGTTTCCTTCCATAACCCGAAAGATGTGCGGGTCAGGGTGATTGGCCATGGCAAATTGCCCCTTAATGTCAAGGGATTAGCAGGGTTAGTACGTGGGCTACGGTGATAGGGCCTGGGTGGGATTGTTGGTGGGTGCAGACTTGAAGGGCCGAATGGCCTCCTTCTGCACTGTTCTATTCTATTCTATAATGTGGGTGGTACTGTTCCCCCAGTCCCTCATTAACCCTTACACTTCTAAACACCCAAACACTACGATCATCTGTCATCAAACTGAATGCCGGTGTAGATTTATTGCTCAAGTCTCAAGTGGGGCTTGAACCCACTACCGTTTAACTCCCAAATGAAAGAGCTAAGCTACAGTTGGCACTACCAGTGGATTTGAAGCAGTGAAGAGATTTATTTGATGGTTGGAAATTGAAATAATTCCCCCTTTTGTCCTCCTCCTTGGTGGGAAGATATGAGTGAGTGTTCCATTGCCACGTTTGCTTATCTCTGAGTAACTGGCTCGATAAGGGCTTTGGTACAACAATGCGGCTGCTCTCTCTGACGGGTGATGTAGAGTAAGTTCGAGATAGGAGAATGAGAACTGTGTGAGTGTGTGCTCCTGTGATAAGGCAACGGGTTTACTGCGAGTTATAAGAGTCACACAGATTAGATGCTTACTGGATTTGATTTAAATACAAAGCCAACTGACCTGGGCTCCTCTTCACTTCAATCCGTTTTTAGCTTATGATTACATCCCTCAGAGAAAGCAAGGACCAGATTTTGGAATGTAAAACCACTTGTACCAAGTATTCCATTAATAAAGGAAACTGTAGTGCCGGTTCAGTCGAGTTCAATTCCAAGGCTGAGATTTTTCAGTAATAAACCAATCTAAACCTTGCGAATGGACTCGGTCCTCAGGACTGAACACTGGGGAATTAGCCAGGCCCAAGGAATGGTTCACAGATTGCCAGCGAAGCCGATGCCTTGTGTTAGAAGATGACATTATGAGGCGAGATTAAAAAAGATATATTCTTGGAGCTTTGAAGGAAGATAAGAGATAAACAAGAAGCCGACAACAGCATCAATGAATTTGTATAGCCCCTTCAATGTTGCATAACATCCTAAAGGGCATCACTGGAGCATGGGATACTTAGGCCGGAATTTTACCCCCACGCCCACCCCCACTTAAGGAGACACAACTATAGGTGTTGAAACTTGAGTTAATGGGGTGGGTTTTATGGAGTTTCATAAAGGAGGAAAGAGAGAGAGACGGAGAAGTTTAGAGAGGGAATTCCAGTGCCCAGACAGCTTTGTCCGAGCCATCAATGGTGGTCTATTGATTTGATTAATTAAGTGGGAGTGATAAGGTTAATCCAGCAGACTGATTCACGATAACCGTTGGCAAAAGAGGTTATTAATAGCAAATCATAGAAATCTTACAGTGCAGAAGGAGGCCATTTGACCCATCGAGTCTGCACTGACAACAATCCCTCCCCATAATCCCACCTATTTACCCCACTAATCCCTCTAACCTACGCACCCCGGGACACTAAGGGGCAATTTAGCATGGCCAATGCACCTAATCCGCACATCTTTGAACTGTGGGAGGAAACATTCATCACTAAGGGTCATCCAAACTCGAAACATTGGCTCTCTTCCCTCTCCAAAGAATAGTTAATGTTTGGTATTGATGGGGACAAGTAATTGTACCCCAGGGTGGAGTAGCGTCTCAGGGAGAATGGAGGGAGAGGTGTCAGGTAAAGGGTGGGGGGGGGGTTCCTGATGCTTTCCCCTTTCCTATGTTTCCTGGAGTTCTGTCGTGCCGAGTGGAGTTGTGCCCACCAGCAACAAACAGCGTTACCATTTCCCCAGTCCTGTGACAAAATCGCGCTTTGAGAAGTGATTATTAGGATTTATTGAACTGTGAGTGTGATGCTCATCTGCTTCTTGCCAACTAAAGATTTAACAGAAGGAAAGAAGAAGGAGCTTATGTCAGAATATGAATTTCAATATTCTGCAGCTGTTCGTCAGCACAGTGGTTAACACTGGATAAAAGCAAATTACTGCGGAGGCTGGAATCTGAAACCAAAAGACAAAATGCTGGAAAATCTCAGCAGGTCTGGCTGCATCTGTAAGGAGAGAAAAGAACTGACGTTTCGAGTCCAGATGATCTTCATTCTCTTTGACAAAGGATCATCTGGACTCACAACGTCAGCTCTTTTCTCTCCTTACAGATGCTGCCAGACCTGTTGAGATTTCCCAGCATTTTCTCTTTTGGCTCCTCCAGTGGTTAGCGCTGCTACCTCACAGCGCCAGGGACCCGGGTTCAATTCCCGACTTGGGTCACTGTCTGTGCAGAGTTTGCACGTTCTCCTTGTGTCTTTATGGGTTTCCTCCGGGTGCTCCGGTTTCCTCCCACAGTCCGAAACATGTGCAGGTTAGGTGGATTGGTCATGCTAAATTGCCCCTTAGTGTCCCACAATGTGTAGGTTAGGGGAATTAGCAAGGTAAATACGTGGGGCTATGGGGATAGGGCCTGGGTAAGCTGCTTTGTTGGAGAGTTGGTGTAGACTTGATGGGCCAAATGGCCTTCTTCTGCACTGCAGGGATTCTATTCAAAGGATTTTACTCAGTGATAGAAAATGCAAGGTGTCGGTTATGAAGAAAGTACATTATCTCATGTGCCAAATGTATACACCTGGCCTCCTGAGAATCCCTGATATAATTATGATAAGCAGAGACTGATTCACTTGTGAATATTCTGCCCACAAGTGTGTTCATTCCGATGTTGCATAATTATCCACTTTACTCATGAGATGGTTGAAGTGTTGATTGGTGTTGTAACATATTGACTGTGCTCCTGTTTACTGTTACAGACTGATTTGCTAGCACTGAGCCAGACAAGGAGATGTTATTGCATCTGGTCAAAAGCTTGGTCAAAGTGTTAGGTTTTAGAGCCTTAAATGAGGAGGATGGAAGGTGAAGATGTCGAGAGATTTAGGTAGGGAATTCGAGAATGTAGGATAGAGGCAGTTGGAAGCAATGAGTTTAACAAGCTTGGGCTGGTTAGATTCTCTCATGATCATACTGAAATGATAACAGTTGCAATTTCCCCTTCTGAGTTATTCTCAGAAGTTCCGCCCTCCAAGGGTATTTCCTTTGCCCAGTTCCAATCATCCTGACTTGGAAATATATCACCGTTCCTTCTCTGTCCTGGAAGTCCCCCCCCCTCCTAACAGCACTATGCGAGTACCGACACACATTGACTGCAGTAGTTCAAGAAGGCAGCTCACCACCATCTTCTCAAGGGCAATTAGGGAGGGGCAACAACACCCGGCCTTGCCAGCGATTCCCAGACCTCATGAAAGAACTAAATAACACAGGTAGAAACAGATTAAAGACTGTGTGCCATAGACTCCTTACATGGCAGATGGAGGCCATTCAGCCCGTCGAGTCTGCACCGACTTTCCAAAAGAGCATTTTACCCAGGCCCATCCCCCTGTCCTAGCCCTGTAAATATACACATTTACTGTAGCCAATCCACATAATCTGCTCATTTTGGACACTAATGAGCAATTTAGCATGGCCAATCCACATAATCTGCACATTTTGGACACTAATGAGCAATTTAGCATGGCCAATCCACATAATCTCCACATCGTTGGACACTAAGGGGCAATTTAGCATGTCCAATCCACCTAATCTGCTCATCTTTGGACACTAAGGTGCAATTTAGCATGGTCAATCTACCTAATCTGCACATTTTTGGATACTAGGGGACAATTTAGCATGGCCAATCCATCTAATCTGCACATTTTTGGACACTATGGGGCAATTTAGCATGGCCAATCCATCTAATCTGCTCATTTTTGGACACTATGGGGCAATTTAGCATGGCCAATACACCTAATCTGCACATCTTTGGACACGAAGGGACAATTTAGCATGGCCAATCCACCTAATCTGCACATCTTTGGACACTAAGTAGCAATTTAGCATGGCCAATCCATCTAATCTGCACATCTTTGGACACTATGGGGCAATTTAGCATGGCCAATCCACATAATCTGCTCATCTTTGGACACTAAGGGGCAATTTAGCATGGTCAATCCACCTAATCTGCACATCTTTGGACACTAAGGGACAATTTAACACGGCCAATCCATCTAATCTGCACATCTTTGGACACTAAACGGCAATTTGGCATGGCCAATCCATCTAATCTGCACATCTTTGGACACTAAGTAGCAATTTAGTATGGCCAATCCATCTAATCTGCTCAATTTTGGACACTAAGGTGCAATTTAGCATGGTCAATCTACCTAATCTGCACATCTTTGGACACTAATGGGCAATTTAGCATGGCCAATCCACCTAATCTGCACATCTTTGGACACTAGGGGACAATTTAGCATGGCCAATCCACCTAATCTGCACATCTTTGGACACTAAGTAGCAATTTAGCATGGCCAATCCATCTAATCTGCTCATCTTTGGACACTATGGGGCAATTTAGCATGGCCAATACACCTAATCTGCACATCTTTGGACACTAAGGGGCAATTTAGCATGGCCAATCCACCTAATCTGCACATTTTTGGACACTAGGGGACAATTTAGCATGGCCAATCCACCTAATCTGCACATCTTTGGACACTAAGTAGCAATTTAGCATGGCCAATCCATCTAATCTGCTCATCTTTGGACACTAAGGGGCAATTTAGCATGGTCAATCCACCTAATCTGCACATCTTTGGACACTAAGGGACAATTTAACACGGCCAATCCATCTAATCTGCACATCTTTGGACACTAAACGGCAATTTGGCATGGCCAATCCATCTAATCTGCTCATCTTTGGACACTAAGGTGCAATTTAGCATGGTCAATCTACCTAATCTGCACATCTTTGGACACTAATGGGCAATTTAGCATGGCCAATCCACCTAATCTGCACATCTTTGGACACTAGGGGACAATTTAGCATGGCCAATCCACCTAATCTGCACATCTTTGGACACTAAGTAGCAATTTAGCATGGCCAATCCATCTAATCTGCTCATCTTTGGACACTATGGGGCAATTTAGCATGGCCAATACACCTAATCTGCACATCTTTGGACACTAAGGGGCAATTTAGCATGGCCAATCCACCTAATCTGCACATTTTTGGACACTAGGGGACAATTTAGCATGGCCAATCCACCTAATCTGCACATCTTTGGACACTAAGGGGCAATTTAGCACAGCCAATCCATCTCATCTGCACATCTTTGGACACTAAGGGACAATTTAACACAGCCAATCCATCTCATCTGCACATCTTTGGACACTAAACGGCAATTTGGCATGGCCAATCAACCTAACCCACACATTTTTGGAGTGTGGGCGGAAACCAGAGCACCCGGAGGAAACCCATGCGGACATGGGGAGAACATGCAGACTCCACACAGACAGTGACCCGAGGCTGTAATTGAACCCGGATGCCTAGAAATGTGAGACAGCCTTACCAACCACCGTGCCGCCCTATGTCTGAGTGGGTTTTATTTGTATGAATGTGTAATTAATTGTGCTCAGTAATTGTTACTTTGATGAAAACAAGAGCATTTTAAAAGGAGTTTTGTTTGTTGGAAAGGTTGAGTATTTACTGGGTAGGCTTCATCAGCTGATGACTGTCAGATACACAACCTGGCTGAAATTAAATATCTGTGCAATGACTATTTGGAAAATACAAACACACAGGAAGTAGAAAGCTGGTGCCTGTTCCCCAGATTCACACACAAATTCACAAATGAGAATTTAGGCTTTCACATTACTCAGAGTAGAATTAAATTGGAAAGGTTTTTAATTACACCGAGAATGTTTCTGGCCAGCAGCATGGTGGTAATGTGACTAGCATGGTGATCTAGATACCTACTCTGGGGACATGAGATCAAATCTCACCACCACAACTGGGGGGGGGGGGAATTTAAATTCAATGAATCAATAAGTCTGGAATTCAAGACTAGCCTGATTTAGAATAATGGTAGTTTGTTGGTGGCACTTTGGTTTCCAAATGGAATTTAGTGGTGGAAATCTGCCAGCCTTGTCCGACCTGGCCTACATGTGATTCCAGGCCCACAGCCTCACAATAGGCCTGGCGAGCCCCTCGGTTCAAGGCGATTAGGGGAGAGCACCAAACACTGGCCCTGGCAGCAACACTCAAATCCCAGGAGAGAATGTTTTTTTAAAATTCCAAAACTGGACTCGGAAAAATTCGGCCAATCTCTGTAGCTCCTTTTTCAGGACAGAAGTGACCTTTAATCGGGTGAAAGGAGCCGCCGCCGAAACCGTGGATAATTTTTAAAGATTCATTCATAGGGACATGGGGCGTCGCTGGCTGGGCCAGCATTTATTGCCCATCCCTAGTTGCTCTTGTTCAGAGGGCAGTTGAGAGTCAACCACATTGCTGTGGCTCTGGAGTCACATGTAGGCCAGACCGGGTAAGGATGGCAGATTTCCTTCCCTAAGGGGCATTAGTGAACCAGATGGGGTTTTCCAACAATTGACGATGGTTTCATGGTCATCAGTAGATTCTTAATTCCAGATTTTTTAAATATTGAATTCAAATTCCACCAGCTGCCGTGGCGGGATTCGAACCCGGGTCCCCAGAACATTAGCTGAGTTTCTGGATTGTATAGTCTAGTGATAATACCAATAGGCCATCGTCACCCTAATTATTATTCAAAGGGCGTCAGCTCCCTGTTGCTCCAGAGTTGGGAATCTTCATTTCCAAAGTAGGGTCTGGTCATAATCCCATAAAATGTCAGAACAACAAATTCTGAAGCTGTCGTGATGGTCGTGTTTTGTTTTTTGGGTTCTTGCTGCAGAAATGTGACTTTTCCTTAGTGCTGGAGTTTTGAAGTTGTCAGGGGAGGAAGTCTTCAACGTGAAAGGTTCAGTGTAAATATTCCACTCTGCTTTTCTGTTGAAGCCCTGACCCTTTCTTCTCCATTTTGTTACTGAAGCGATCTTTCAGAAGTATTTTAAATACCATGGCATGGCCTGAATTGTGGGTTAAGGTTTAAATTTACTTCAGTCAGTGTGGTTCCGCATTCCTCTGGCTCTGGGTAAATCGGTCCCCTTGTGTGCCGGGCTTGAGCCACTGCTGGCATTCTGCTGGGGTTCATTACCAGCGTTTGATGTTTTACTTTGCTGCGATTTATTGCTCCAGAGCCAACTCGATCTCATCATCTTGAGGCAACCTGCTCCAGAAGAAGTTTCTATCGTTAACATTGACATAAGGTGTCACATTGACTGGAGCCAGTTGTGCAGCTGCCTTACACCACAGTTTGGTTTATAAAGGCCCCCGCCGCCCCCCTCATCCCAAATGGTTCGCATCTTCCCCTCACGATAAAGTTGTTCAAATTTGGCCAATTTAAAACAAGAGAAAATGGCCGCATAGCAACCGGCCTACCCTCTCAGGTGGATGTCAATGATCCCGAGGCTAACCGTGGTTCACTGTATTCCTGGAGGTTTTATCACATGATTTTGCCCCCACCATCCAGCCATTAGTCGGCTAATACATCCATCCTTCTGATACACTGCCTTCCTCTGCCAAGAAGCAAAGAGACTCATTATCCAATTGGATGATGCGTGACCATCAGCCAAACAGCCTTTAGTTTCCCATGTTCAATATTTGTATATCTGTTAAGGAGAAATTTCAAAGACAATGGGTTACATACCACAGTGTCCGTGACATTGTGCTTCAATTCCTGGACACTCCAGGCCAATCCTGGAGGGTTGCCGACCTTAATGATCATAGGATCCCTACAGTGCAGAAGGAGGCCATTCGGCCCATTGAGTCTGCACTGAAACAATCCCAGCCAAGCGGGATCCCCGTAATCCCACGTATTTACCTTGCTAATCCCCCTGACATTAAGGGTCAATTTACCATGGCCAATTCACCTAACCCCCACACCTTTGGAGTGTGGGAGGAAACCCACACAGACACGGGGAGAATGTGCAAACTCCACACAGTCACCCAAGGCTGGAATTGAACCCGGGTTCCTGGCGCTGTGAGGCAGCAGTGCTAACCACCGTGCCGTACTATGATGTCATGGTACATTTCTGGGTAAAGGTAAAGTCGCCATACCCCCAGATGACAATGGGCTGCCCTCCCCTTTGAGGAGAAGAGCTGATTTAACCTGAGGATCACCACACCTCGGGCGAGGGACAGGGTTGGGAAGGTGGGGCCTTCATGATTACCCTCAGCCGGTACGGGAATTGAATCCACGATGGTGGCATCTCTCTGTAACACTAACCAGCTGTCCAGCCAACTGAGTTACAGTGACTGGGAGCTTGCTGTTCATTAACTGGCAGCTACATTCCCAACATTACAACTGACTACTTTTCAAAAAGTATGTCATTGGCTGTACAGCACTTTGGAGTTTCCTGAGGCTGTGAAGGCGCTATATGAAAGGATGTTTTCGTTTTAATTTAACTTGAGCTGGAAGAAATCACTCTGTGTCCAGATTTTTCATTACACAAACCAGCCTCCCATCCATTGACTCCGTCTACATTTCCCGCTGCCTCGGCAAAGCAGCCAGCATAATTAAGGACCCTACGCACCCCGGACATTCTCTCTTTCGCCTTCTTCCATCAGGAAAAAATTCAAAAGTCTGAGGTCATGTACCAACCGACTCAAGAACAGCTCCTTCCATGCTGCCATGAGACTTGAATGGACTTACCTTGTATTAAGTTGATCTTTCTCTACACCCCAGCTATGACTGTAACACTACATTCTGCACCCTCTTGTTTCCTTCTCTATGTATGGTATGTTTTGTCTGTATAGTGCGGGAAACAATACTTTTCACTGTATACTAATGTGCTAATAATGAAGTAAATTAAATCAAATGTTTCCATTACGTGTGTATATTACCACCATACTTTTTGAGTAGAGAAAGATTCATTTCCCCTCAATTTCATGGAAAATATCCTCGAATTGATCTCAATTTTACACCAGAGCAATTGGCTTCTTGCTGATCTCAGCTGTGCCTATTTATAACAATGCATCCCATTAACAGGATGCAAGTGAAGTTCATGCCATCCTCTGGCGGGTTTTGGACCCTCCATGATGGGCACCAGTGGAATATCCCGTTGGAAATACACACTGGTGTGAAACTGACTGCTGGGCCTCCCGCCATATTCTTCCGGCATGCCCACCATCAAACAGGCTGATGAAGGCTTGATGACAGGTCCAGCTTCTGTGGAGAGAGAAACAACCAATGTTTGGAGTCCAATATAACTCAAAAGTCTCCCGGTGTTGAGGAGTTGGGCCTGGCTGCCGTCATTAAAATAAATTCTTCTCCTGTCAAATAGTTTGTAAGCTGACTCTCTGCTTGCATTTTTGTACCGTGTTCAATGGCTTCACATTCCTCATTATTTTAATCCAGGAACTATCGGCATCTATAAACACAATTACGAGGAAGTTGGACTCGGAGCACAGTTGCAGGCAAACCAAAGCTCAGTGCTATCTCAGGCAGGTTTTTGTTGAAGTTAAACTGGCGTAGACAACCTGAAGCATTGTTCACACATCCAGAGCAAGCCAGGAGACAAGGAGTTGGAGAAAAAGGATCAATGTGTTTCAAACAAAAGGGAAATTGGAATCAGTAACAGGCATATGGGCACAAGCTGGCGAGCGCAGAGGAGTTTGAGAGGGAGTCTCTTTCAACTCTGCAATCATCTTAAAGCCCAAGGTGTTTCTCCTTTGAATAATTGAATCTGTTGGCTTTTTAATGTAAGATAACCGGGTTCTGTTCCGTGGAGCATATGGTTTAGTAGCCTCAACAATATGCATGTCAGTCTATTAATGGCTCGTTTCCCTGCAATGGTCTAGCCAGTACAGTGTAAATTTCATAACCAAAGCTCTGCGGTAATCTGAAACTTTGCTCTGTTTCTTTTAACTGTTGAACAGCCATTCTCTCCCTCATTCCCCAGTGAAATATTCCAACTCCAATTCACTCACCGTGATGGGGAAAATGTCTCGCAAACGTTGAATCGCTGGTTTGCCAAAGCTGGAATGTGCACAGTCCCAACACTCAACACACAGGTGGGAATGTTACGGCTGTTCATGCCGGTGGGATTTTCCCATCCCGCTGCAGTGAACGGAGATTTGGCTGGGCGCCAAATTCTCCGACCTCGCTGCGGCAGGAGTGAGGCGTGAACGGGGTGTGAACAGGTGGTAAGATCGTGCCCGCAGTTTTTATTGGGTGGGATCCTGAGATTTTTACTGGTGCCATGGCGGTTTCATTTCAAGATTCCAACTGGAAAATCATTACCCTTGTCAATGATGTGAAAAGCAACTGGGATTCCTCCTTGTCGCCAGCACTGTCGTCCAGTCACTGACACCTGGAATGAGTCCGAAGGTACTGGACTCAAAAATCAGGACCTCACACCTGCACCACCCGTTCCGGCAATCTGTGATCTGAACATCTCCCTGTCTGAATTAAATTACTCTAATTCCATCCCTCTGGCTTTTTTTGCCAATTATTATAAATCCGTGGCCAGAATGTTTTACCCGCCTCCTCCCCCACCCCCCCTCCCCCTCCCCCCCTCCCCCCCTCCCCACCCCGTGGCGGGTTTTCCCGCAGAGCCGGCTCACAATTGGCCGCTGGCGGGATTTTCCAGTCCCTCCCGAAGGCTGTGGTGCTTTGCTGGCTGGCCTGTGCCGCCGCCGTGAAACCCATGGCAAGGATCGTCTTTGGCGGGACTGGAAGGTCCTGCTGATGGGAGGGGTTGGAAAATGCCGCCCGTGACCTCTAACCCTCCTCCAGTAAAAACAGTTTCTCCTTATTTACTCCATCATACATAACCCCTTATAGTTTTAAACACTTCGATTAACTTTCATCGAATCATAGAATCCCTACAGTGCAGAGAGAGGCCATTCGGCCCATCGAGCCTGCACAGACCACAACCCCACCCACACCCTATCTCCGTAACCCCACATATTTACTCTACTAATCACCCTGACTCTAAGGGATAATTTAGCACGGCCAATGAACCTAACCCACACATCTTTGGACTGTGGGAGGAAACTGGAGCACCCAGAGGAAACCTACACAGACATGGGGAGAATGTGCAAACTCCACACAGACAGTGACCCGAGGCTGGGATTGAACCCGGGTCCCTGGCGCTGTGAGCCAGCAGTGCTAACCACTATGCCACCGTGAGGGGATTTGAAGAAAAACATTTTCACCCAGAGCGTGGTAGGGATCTGGACCTCATTGCCTGAAAGGGTGGTAGAGGTGGGAACCCTCAGAACATTTAAGAAGCATTTAGATCTGGTTCCATCCGAAGGAGCCAAGCCAATTCAAAAATGCTCACTCAGAACTCCTGTGTGTGTCACACTTACTTAAAAAGAGGAATCACACACTACAGAGAGAACCCTTCCAGATTGAATCTATTGTCAGGCAGTAACAGGCGGTTGACTACTAGACTCTGGCATCCATTAAGAGATATGCAAATAAGGTTGGGTGAAGTCGGAAGATGCACAAGTAGAGCACAAACACCAGCATAGCCCAGTTGGGCTGAATGGTCAGCTACTGTGTTGTAAAGAATTGAACAATAGTGACAAGGAGGCAATTTTCTTTGATTTGATTTGATTTATTATTGTCACATGTATTAGTATACAGTGAAAAATATTGTTTCTTGCGCGCTATACAAAGCATAACATTCATAGAGAAGGAAAGGAGAGGGCGCAGAATGTAGTGTTACAGTCATAGGTAGGGTGTAGAGAAAGTTCAACTTAATGCAAGGTAGGTCCATTCAAAAGTCTGATGGCATCAGGAAAGAAGCTGTTCTTGAGTCGGCTGGCATGTGACCTCAGACTTTTGTATCTTTTTCCCGCCGGAAGAAGGTGGAAGAGAGAATGCCCGGGGCGCGAGGGGTCCTTAATTATGCTGGTTGCTTTGCCGAGGCAGCGGGAAGTGTCGATAGAGTCAATGGATGGCAGGCATGTACATGGAGGTGGATGGGGGCAAGGCAGTGGACGTGGTATATATGGATTTTAGTAAGGCGTTTGATAAGGTTCACCATGGTAGGCTTCTGCAGAAAATGCAGATGTATGGGATTGGGGGTGATCTAGGAAATTGGATCAGGAATTGGCTAGCGGATAGGAAACAGAGGGTGGTGGTTGATAGTAAATATTCATCATGGAGTGCGGTTACAAGTGGTGTACCTCAGGGATCTGTTTTGGGGCCACTGCTGTTTGTAATATTTATTAATGATCTGGATGAGGGTATAGTTGGGTGGATTAGCAAATTTGCTGATGACACCAAAGTCGGTGGTGTGGTAGACAGTGAGGAAGGGTGTCGTAGTTTGCAGGAAGACTTAGACAGGTTGCAAAGTTGGGCCGAGAGGTGGCGGATGGAGTTTAATGCGGAGAAGTGTGAGGTAATTCACTTTGGTAGGAATAACAGATGTGTTGAGTATAGGGCTAACGGGAGGACTTTGAATAGTGTGGAGGAGCAGAGGGATCTAGGTGTATGTGTGCATAGATCCCTGAAAGTTGGGAATCAAGTAGATAAGGTTGTTAAGAAGGCATATGGTGTCTTGGCGTTTATTGGTAGGGGGATTGAATTTAGGAGTCGTAGCGTTATGTTGCAACTGTACACAACTCTGGTGCGGCCGCACTTGGAGTACTGTGTGCAGTTCTGGTCCCCACATTACAGGAAGGATGTGGAGGCTTTGGAGAGGGTGCAGAGGAGGTTTACCAGGATGTTGCCTGGTATGGAGGGGAGATCCTATGAGGAGAGGCTGAGGGATTTGGGATTGTTTTCGCTGGAAAGGCGGCGGCTAAGAGGGGATCTTATTGAAACATATAAGATGATTAGAGGTTTAGATAGGGTGGATAGTGATAGCCTTTTTCCTCTGATGGAGAAATCCAGCACGAGGGGGCATGGCTTTAAATTGAGGGGGGGTAGTTATAGAACCGATGTCAGGGGTAGGTTCTTTACCCAGAGGGTGGTGAGGGATTGGAATGCCCTGCCAGCATCAGTAGTAAATGCGCCTAGTTTGGGGGCGTTTAAGAGATCCGTAGATAGGTTCATGGACGAAAAGAAATTGGTTTAGGTTGGAGGGTCACAGTTTTTTTTTTAACTGGTCGGTGCAACATCGTGGGCCGAAGGGCCTGTTCTGCGCTGTAATGTTCTATGTTCTATTAAAAGCCTTGCATGTTCTGCCAGTGTTGCACATACCTCCCTCACTGTCCTGCGCTCTGGTTATAAAACAGTCCCTCTGAATGACTCAACATGAACAGCTGAGCCAATCTGATATTAAACTCAGTGCAATGCATTTCAAGGAATTAGGCTGCAGTCCAGTCCAGATGTTAACAGTTACCAGGGGAGCACAACGGGAGCAATGTTCAAACAGGACATTTTCAGGAATAGTTGGAAAAGGCTGAGCTTTAGGAATTGAGGCCTCCTGCTGCCATCACCATAACTTCAACAAAACACATCTTCTGTTCTTTTCTGTACTCCACTCTCAAAGCCAATGCTCACTACAAAAACCAAATTCCAATTGAATCCAATTCATGGTCCCCAGAAGAGAGACAAACAAGATCCAAGCTGACAAGATGAGGCATTGCACCCCATCCTGGGCTTCTTCTGATACTTGTGTGGCGGAATTTTCCTGTCCCGCCTGACACGGGGATTGTAGCGGGTGGGACACGGACCATGCAAACATCTGTTGACCTCGGGTGGGATTTTCCGACCTTACGGCGAGCGTGGCCGGAAAATCCTGCCAAAAGGCCAAAGGCACTGATCTTCCATTCTTACAGGTGTGGCTGGGTGGAGGTCTTGTGGCGCAGAGGGTAGCGTCCCTACCTCTGGACCAGAAGCTCCTGGTTCATGTCCAACCCCAGCACTTGTTGGCCACGGAAGGAGCATTGATAACATGGTTCAGCTGGCAAATCAGCTCAGTAATCTTTCCCCACGATTCCCCAATGGGAAAAACAAGTGAGTGAAGGCATGTTATAAAAACACAAGGCTGACGGTATTCCCTGATTGCATTTATAGTTTCATTGGACGTTAAAGTTATTGGCTTGAGGTTTGGCGGGAGGGAGATGGTGGTTTGTGTCCACAAACTTTAAGAATGAGAGAGATTAATATCACTTAATTTGACATTTACTAAGAAGTCAACTTTGGGGAGTGTGTGCTTCACTGGAGATACTGGAAGATGTGAACTGGAGATACTGGAAGGTGTGAACTGGAGATACTGGAAGATGTGAACACAAGGACAGAGTGCTGCTCTCTCAGAGGTGTTGACTTTCCGATGTTAAATCGAGGCCCTGCCTGCTCCTCAGATGGGTGTAGAAGATTCCGTGTCATTATTTTTTACAGCAGGCTGTTCCCTGGTGCGTTGGTCAATGATTATTCCTCAATTAACATGCTTAAGAAACAGATTATTTGGTATTATCACAAAGCTGTTTGTGGATGTTTACAATTGATTGCTACTTGGGAGATACCTAATTGGCTCTGAAACAGTCTTGAGTGTCCCATGATTGTGAAAGGCACTATATCAATGCAAGTTCTTTCATACTTTTCCAAAAAGATCAGACAAGCTGGGTTTATTCTCTTTAGTGGTGATGTGGAGATGCCGGCGTTGGACTGGGGTAAACACAGTAAGAACTTTAACAACACCAGGTTAAAGTCCAACAGGTTTATTCTCTTTAGAACAGAGAAGGTCCAGGATGGCACGGGTGAATAGCACGGATGCCTCACAGCTCTAGGGACCCGATTCAATTCCAGCCTCTGTCTGTGTGGAGTTTGCACGTTCTCCCCATGTCCGGATGCTCCAGTTTCCTCCCACAGACCAAAGGTGTGCAGGTTAGGTGGATTGACCATGCTAAAATTGCCCCTTAGTGCCCCTATAATGTGTAGGTTAAGGAGGATTAGAGCAGTAAATGTGTGGGGTTACGGGAATAGGGTCTGGGTGGGATGCTCCTTCAGAGAGTCAGTGTAGACTCGATGGGCCGAATGGCCTGCTTCTGCACTGTAGGGATTCTATGGTTCTTCTATGATTCTATGGCAGGAGAAGAAGCAGAAATAATGACCATATGTCCCCAGGTGATTAGGTGCGCAGATGCACCATCTCCAGCAGAATGAACGAGAAAGCTGACTGTTGTAGTTCGAGGTGATTATTTTGTTCCGAGCAAGGGCAGCAATAAGGCTGCAGGAAGTGGGCTGTCTCCCTGCCTCAAATTGTTTGTACAGCGACCTTTGTTCGAAATAGCAGATTGGCTGCGTCGAGCTTGGGCATGAGGTTTGCTGGTGGTCCCTAACCTTCTGGGATTCCGTGTCAGCTGGATGGTCTCTGCTACCTGTGAAAATGAGACAAGAGAGAGGAATGACGTGAGGGCCGGGAAGGGGTGGGGGGGAGGGGGGGGGGGGGTGGCGGCGAGATTAGCTCTCATTTAATCCCAACAGATACTTAAACAGTTGCCCCGTGGAGGGAAGGATCTATTTATTATTTCAGTATCTTGTGAAAAGCTGTGTTTAACACCTCACAGATGTCACTGTTGTTCTTGATTTGTTTAACACATGGCGATAATTCCCATCATTAATAATTCTGACTGCAGAGAGTCAGTGTGAGAAAACTGCATTGCCCTTCAATCCGCCCCACACATAATCCACCTCTCCCTACCTGTGTCCCTCTCCATCTGTTTCTCCCAAACGCTCAATTTCAGTTCAAAGACGTGCTGGTTAGCTGAATTGGCCACGCTAAATTCTCCCTCAGTGTACCTGAACAGGTGCCGGACTGTGGCGACTAGGGGATTTTCACATTAACTTCATTGCAGTGTTAATGTAAGCTTACTTGTGACACTAATAAATAAAGAAAGAAAGGAAAGTTTTATTTTTAATATAAACCCAACATGATGTGGAGCGAAAATCTTATTTAAATGAAGAAACCAAATAATAAGGAAATCTCTGGAATTCACAACCAAATCCACCGAATCCCTCCTTTTCCTGAGAAACAATCTGATAAAATTAATATTCCCCATTCCTTAGTTCATCCCAGTGACTTCATCACCATCAGGAGTGGGTAAATTAGCCCTAAAAATGGTCACCCCCAAACTTACCTCCCTCCCTCTCCCCAGCGTTTATTTATTAGTGTTACAAGTAAGGCTTACATTAACATTGCAATGAAGTTACTGGGAAAATTGCCCAGTTGCTACACTCTGGAGCCTGTTTGGGTACAATGAGGGAGGATTTGGCAAGGCCAATGCACCTAACCAGCATGTCTTTCGGACTGTGGGAGAAAACCGGAGCACCCGGAGGAAACCTATGCAGACACGAGGAGAATGTGCAAACTCCACACAGACCCAAGCCGGGAATCAAACCCTGTTCCCTGCCGCTGTGAGGCAGCAGTGCTAACCACTGTGCCACTGTGCAGGCTCGATGGGCCAATCAAGTCTACACTGACAACAATCTCCACCCAGGCCCTAATCCTGTAACCCTATATATTTACTCTGCTAATCCCTGTGGCACTAAGGGGAAATTTAGCATGGCCAGTCAACCTTACTTGCACATCTTTGGACTGTGGGAGGAAACCGGAGCACCCGGAGGAAACCCACGCAGACACAGGGAGAACGTGCGAACTCCAGGAACTCCATGGGGCGGCACGGTAGCACAGTGGTTAGCACTGCTGCTTCACAGCTCCAGGGTCCCGGGTTCGATTCCCGGCTCGGGTCACTGTCTGGAGTTTGCAAATTCTCCTTGTGTCTGCGTGGGTTTCCTCCGGGTGCTCCGGTTTCCTCCCACAGTCCAAAGATTAGGTTAGGTTGATTGGCCAGGTTAAAAATTGCCCCTTAGAGTCCTGAGATGCGTAGGTTAGAGGGATTAGCGGGTAAATATGTGGGGGTAGGGCCTGGATGAGATTGTGGTCAGTGCAGAGTCGATAGGCCGAATGGCCTCCTTCTGCACTGTAGGGTTTCTATGATTCTACGATTCCACACAGTCACCCGAGGCCGGAATCGAACCTGGGTCCCTGGTGCTGTGAGGCAGCAATGCTAACCACTGCGCCACTGCGCTGTCCTAATTTGGCAAAAGTAGAGCTCTATCTAATGACAATGAAGTGAAAATTAGAAATGAAAGGATGGATAGGGACATGGCAGCTTGAGTTGTGTCTGGTGCAGGCAAGATGCTGGAGTCAGAATAGTGCCTTTTGATATTCTGCCATCCTTTAGGG
Organism: Mustelus asterias; assembly: GCF_964213995.1. Lineage (NCBI taxonomy): Eukaryota > Metazoa > Chordata > Chondrichthyes > Carcharhiniformes > Triakidae > Mustelus > Mustelus asterias. The sequence goes on along the minus strand of NC_135821.1, from coordinate 72,832,840 downwards.
CTGAGATTCAATTGGAAGGCTTGCAGTGAAAATTCTGATATCCTTTCTAATATCCAGTTTAAAGAAATATCCCCCATGTCGTGCGTTATTAACGTACGTCACACTTTGTATTCTTGCATTGTAACAGCCTTGTCAAGACTGGCATTCATTACCCATCCCTAGTTACAACCGAGATGGTCCTTTTCAGAAGATAATCCCACTGCCATTGGAGTTAGATTTAGGTAAGGACCAAACCACGCCACAACGCACCCCAAATATCTTTTGTGGGGCTGGATAATTAGATTTGTACATTTAGCCCAAAGTTACTCCTCTGTAGCATTCCCCTGGCGTTTTTTTGTACGGAGACTGGGCAGTTTTCAAATTTCTTTCCCCTTGTGCCTCATGAATAATTAGCCGGCTGCGGTTTAGATATTTTCGCCATACTAAGATTTGAAACAGACCCTGTGACACGATCAAAGGGAGTAGAATGAGCTCTGCGATAGCGACTTGTATCACAAGGTCAGAGGCTGTTCAGTGTGTGCCAATAGACTGCTTGCTGCAGATTGGTAAGAGTACACGTCCTTCCTTCAATGAAATCATCTGAATGCTGGGCCTTGATCCTGGGTCACATCTCGACAAAGCTGCCAGATCCCTCTGTCACCGAAAGAATGGAGCCTTTACAAACCTGTAACGAGCCCTCAACAAGAGCTTCCGGCCGTGACTAGTCGGGGGGGTGGTGCTGGCCCCGACGTTACCACTTCTGAAAGCACAGAGCCAAATCTCGTTAACCCTTTCAGCAAAGAAAGCTCCTCTCTTTCCTTTGCCACTCGGAGGTCTGAGAGGATTCTGCCTGGGTTTTGTTACATAACGAAAAAATAAAGAAATATCCTGGATTCTCAATGATTGCACATCCTGTGGGGGTTTTATTGACAATGGGAGCTTCCCCCCTCAAAACTTGGAAATGAAGGGTACCAGTAAAACTGTTCTTGTGTACACCAAAATGGAATTCCAGAGTTACTGACTTTTGCTGGGATTTAATAATTTTGAACTGGCTTTTTCCTGTTGGGGATTCCACCGCCCCCCCGCACCATCTTAAATTTACAAATCCTCCAGGACTTGTCACCAATGGTTGGTGCTAGGGTCCCATTATTTCAGAGACTGCTTAATCCAGGGTGCCAATCTCCCTGTTCCCTCTTAATAGAAGCAAAATACTGCGGATGCTGGAATCTGAAACCAAAAAAGAAAACGCTGGAAAAACTCAGCAGGTCTGGCAGCATCCGTAAGGAGAGAAAAGAACTGACGTTTCGAGTCCAGATGACCCTTTGTCAATGCTTTGTCTGGACTTGAAACACCAGCTCTTTTCTCTCCTTGCAGACGCTGCCAGATCTGCTGAGGTTTTCCCACATTTTCTCTTTGGGTCTCTGTGCCATCTTCTTCATTGTCCGTTTGTAGACCAAGAGGGTGGTGTGGATGGGAGATCATTTAATAGGAGGAAACAGTGGCATTGTGGTAATGTTGTTGGACTAGGAATCCAGAGGCCCAGGTTAATGCTCTGGGACGTGGGTTCAAATCCCACCACAGCCATTGGAATGTAAAACTTGTCTCCGTAATGGTGACTCCATCAATTGTCCAAAAACACATCTGGTTTACTAATATCTTTTAGGGAAGGGAATCTGCCATCCTTACCGGGTCTGGCCTGCTCAGGTGACTCAAGATCCACAGCAATGTGGTTGACTCTTAGCTGCCCTCTGAAAATGGCCTCGCAAGCCATTCAGTGCTAGGGGAAATGTTGGCCTTTACCAAGTTGTGGTACGCTCGTTGTGGTGTTAATGTAAGCCTACTTGTGACACTAATAAATAAACTTTAGATTTTGGTATCAAAATTCACGAATGCCTCTTAAGTGTGGCTTTTGCTACCAAATAAACCTGTTGGACTTTAACCTGGTGTTGTTAAACTTCTTACTGTGTTTACCCCAGTCCAACGCCGGCATCTCCACATCTTAAGTTGCACCCAGAGACACTCAATGCTGCCGTTTTGTCAGCACAGCGCAGAGTGCTGTTCACACTCTCTTGTCAGTTTCACGCCCTGAATTTATTTCTGTGATCTGGTGCCAAAGGCTGGATAAATGGAATTCTCATTTTACGTGTGTTGCGGGGGTGGGGGGGTGCTGTTTGGGGGATGGGGGTGGGGGAATTGTACAGAGCAGGGTTTGTGGGGGAAACTGCCTTTGTCCATTTCACCGGATGACCCACCGAGCCGATATAAAGGGGGCAGAACGGTTAGGAACAAAATATAATATTCTGGACGGAGAGTGCGTGAGGATTGTAATTTGGATTTGCAACATTTGAGAAAAAAAAAACCCCACAAGAAGCCTTTTTCTTAGTTGAGCCGTTGTGCACGAGGCAAACTAATTGAGGAGGGAAAGGAAATTGAATGAGATTGAACTGTGGCAGGGGGCAGGTCAATTAAAGGGTTTGTTTCTCATGTCAGAGATTCCGAATAAGGAAGTGATGAAATCCACTCTTAATTTAATGCGGATGAATGTGGAAATGCCCAAGTTTCATTAATACCCTTTGTGAAATTCAGCACATTTGTGTAAGTGATGTTACTTGCACTGTTCCTTATTTGTACAATGCTGCAGAGTCCAGACTGTTTCCCCGCCCCAGGCCGTATTCCAAAATCTCCTCTGCTGTGAAAATACTCTCCTCTGTCACCTATCTTAAGGAAAGGAGGAATATGCATTTTTCCATAGTGCCTGTCATGACCCTAGAAAGTCCCAAAGCCCCTTACAGCTGATGAAGTAATTATCTGAAGTGTTGTCACCGTTGTAACATTAGGAACATTAGCCAGTTAGCCCACAGCAAGCTCCCACAGACCGGAATATGATAATGACTAGAAATCTGCCTCAGTGATAAACATTCGCCAGGGCACAGGGGAGAGCTCCCCTAGTATTTGAAGTAAGTGTCGTGGGGTCTTTTAAATCCACCTGCAGGGCAAGCGAACACCAACCTGGGTTTAACACTTCATTGTTAAGGTGTCAGCACTCGCAAAGCCACACGCTCTTTGGCACAGAGGGAGTATGTCACCCATTGATCTGCACCTGACGCCTCAGCTATTTTAACCCCTTTTTTGCAAAATGAGACTCAAGAACAGCTTCTTCCTTGCTGCCATCATTGGCGGCACGGTGGCACAGTGGTTAGCACTGCTGCCTTACAACGCCAGGGACCTGGGTTTGATTCCAGCCTCGGCTCACTGTCCGTGTGGAGTCTGTACATTCTCTCCATGGGTTTCCTCCGGGTGCTCTGGTTTCCACCCACAGTCCAAAGACCTGCAGGTTAGTTAATTGGCCATGCTAAACTGCCCCTTAGTGTCAGGGGTTTAGTAGGGTAAATACATGGGATTATGGGGATAGGGCCTGGATGGGATTGTGATCGGTGCAGAATCGATGGGCCAAATGGCCTCCTTCTGCACTGTTGGGATTCTATGATTCTATGATCAGACTTTTGAATGGACATACCTCAGATTAAGTTGATCTTTCTCTGCACCCTAGCTATGACTGTAACACTACATTCTGCACTCTCTCGTTTCCTTCTCTATGAACAGTATGCTTTGTCTGTATAGTGCGCAAGAAACAATGTTTTTCACTGTATCTCAATACATGTGACAATAATAAATCAAATCAAATCAAGAGACTGACACAACGGAGTCCACAACTGTTCTCAGTACGTGAAGGTTACTCAAATGGCAACCCCTCCAGCTGGTGGACATTCAGCCCATCCAGCCAGTACCCAATTATCAGGTCAGATTGGGCCTGGAGAAGGCCAGGGAGGAGGGCTGGGGGGAGGGGGGAACAATTTGAAGCCATGCACTTGCACAACCCCTCAGTGCGAATGGAATGGTATAGCGTCAACATTATTCACAATTAGCCCAATCTCTTTTACACGTATTTTCTGATTTTAGGGTCTTGGGGAAGACTATAAGACCATAAGACATAGGAGCAGAATTAGGCCACTCGGCCCATCGCGTCTGCTCCACCATTCAATCATGGCTGATATTTTTCTCATCCCCATTCTCCTGCCTTTTCCCCATAACCCCTGATCTCCTTATTCAGATGCGATGAGGGAGGCTGCAACGTTCATAGCAGAAGTGTGGTGGGGGTGTAAGGTGGGTAGAGGGTAGTGGGTGTGGGTAGGGTTTGGGTGTGGGTAAGGGATAGTGGGGGTGAGTGTGGGTAGGGATAATGGGGATGGGTGGGAGTGGGTAGGGCATAGTAAGGGGTAGTAGAGGTGGGTGGGAGTTGAGGGGGTGGGTAAGGGTTGGGGTGGTGGGTGAGGGGCTAGAGGGGGTTGGATATGAGGTAGGGCCTTTCGAAGGTTCCTTTGTGTTCCCTTACTGATGACTGTTGTCATGGTGACAAACAATATATGGTTTCTATGGCGATTGTTGCACTAGCTGTTGTTGAGGATTCAGTTGGACATAATCGATCAGCTACTTAGAATGCGAGAAGATGAATGCAGAGTGCAGATGCAGCTTCAGAGCCCAGGCTTTCCACAGGAAATTGAACTGAGGAAAATCAGCCGATTGGGAGGTGGGATCAGCTTGATTTAGCCTCCAGCGCAGACAGCAATTGTCATCAAAGTAAAAAATGATTGAAATATTCACGGGAAATGTTGGCAGGGCTAAACACCACGGCAAGGTGAGTGCGGGTTCCTCAATAATTCATTGATGAAAGGGGGTTTTCATGGAGAAATGTAGCTAATCAAGAGGATAGTTTTTATTCCTGGCGTGTGGGTGACCCTGCAGTGCCAAGTTTATGATCTGCCCCTTTGCCCTTGGGGCAGTGATGGTGATGGACTTTCTTGGAGAGGTTGGACAGCTGAGGGGTTTGCTGGACCAATTCAGAAGCATCAAGTGCCCACCATCTGGTGCAGGGCTGGACTCAACGTTCAGGCCAATGATGGCAGCTGTAATAGAGTGGCACGCTTCTGGCATCGTCAGGACGCTGGACTTTGCTAGGAACAAAAGGTATTGACAAGGAGAAACTTGGTACCGGGGTTTGCGATCTTAGCCCATCCTGGAGCAGCCTGCCTGGCTGCTCCAGTCTGTTACATGCTTACCACATGGCTCCCAGATGTATTCTGCCCAAGACAAGAAGACTCCACCCTCTGGGGTGATCACCCACTCTCAGTTCCCATTGGCTCCCCAAATGTTCCCAGGAGAGAGTGAAAGATTGTGATTTGACTCCCAGCTCATGGCACAGTGAGTGGCTGCGTCACTGGGGCCTGGGACAGGCCTCAGCTACAACCTCTGAGTGAGATCTCTGCTGCTTAGAGGCAGTAAGAAGTTTAACAACACCAGGTTGCTGTGTTTCTTACTGTGTTTCTTACTTCTTACTGTGTTTACCTCAGTCCAACGCCGGCATCTCCACATCATGCTTAGTAGCAGGTCAGGGATCAGTGGGCAGATAGGGTGGGAGGGGTGGGGAATGGGTCTACTGGCTTCTACATCCCTGTATTAGGGAGACTGGCCATGATGTGGAGATGCCGGCGTTGGACTGGGGTGAACACAGTAAGAAGTCTCACAACACCAGGTTAAAGTCCAACAGGTTTATTTGGTAGCAAATTTGGTAGCTGTTCTGTCTGGAGACAATACACATCTCTTTAACCTGTGTTTAATGCTCCCTCCACCCACATTGTCTGTACCGTTAAGACCTGGCTGGCTGTAGGGATTCGCATTCTAATCAATATTCTGTAACTTGATTTTGTGCACTGTTTGAGAGCACATTTCCACTCCATCTGACAAAGGAGCAGCGCTCCGAAAGCTTATGGTATTTGCTACCAAATAAACCTGTTGGACTTTAACCTGGTGTTGTGAGACTTCTTACTTAGGGAGAGTGGCCATGGGTGAGAGATAGAATTGCTCCCGCCCATCGCAGAGTCTACGGTTGGGGATGTGTGTTCTTTGAGAGAATACAGACTGGCTGTGATGTCCACCCCTGGGGATTGAAGAGCTTGTGGAGCTGACTAACAATGAGAGGTTTCTGGTGAACATTGGAGACAACGTTTCAGGAGGAGAAGGGAGGAAGGAGCAGTAATTGGCATCAAGAAGAAAAAAAATATTTAGACCTGTGCTATGAAGAAACAATGACAGCCTTGCTGCTTGAGTCAACAATTCAGGTACATTAGAGAACCTTTAAAAGCCTGAAAATATTTTATTCATGGATGTGTTTCTTGTTGCGAGGCAGTTCCATTTGTTCAGGAGGTGAGATCATTGTGAGTGGATTATAAAAAGCTTTCAGTTGTTGCACCACGAGGAGCGGTGAAGAATGAGCGTGCGTGGTTTCAAAATGAAACCCTCTCCATGTGGATTCTGGCAGGGTGATATCATGGTTTTCAGGTAGAATTTTCCCCCGGACCCAGAGTGGAGTCTGTCACCAGCTGAATCCTCTTTTCCCTCTCGTTAAGTAAAAGTGCGGCCGTTGAGCTGTATTCAGTGAAAGGCCCGACCCTGGCCGTCCCCCCACTCTCCCACCACTACCAACCACCTTGATGAAAACCAGACCAATGCCTGCGTGCCGTTTCTCCTGAATTAACCCCGTAATGGAATTGCTGGGTTGTGTCCACTTTGCAACGTGCGGATTCTGTGGATCTGCCGGCCTCATATCAGGAAATGATCTTCTCTCTTATTATTCATGATGTGGAGATGCCGGCGTTGGACTGGGTTAGGCACAGTGAGAAGTCTCACAACACCAGATTAAAGTCCAACAAGTTTATTTGGTAGCACGAGCTTTCGGAGCGTTGCTCCTTCATCAGGTGAGTGGAGAGTGAGAGTGGTGTTGTGAGACTTCTTACTGTCTCTTACTATTCCCGAGGAAGTTCGCCCCGGTTAATTTTTTTGTAAGGAAGATGTGGCGCCACTGATGAATTCAAACATAGGAGTTACTATACAGTATGGAACCAGGCCCGCCAGCCCCAACAAACATGGCCCAACGTTCCCTGATTACTCCATTCACACATGAAGTTTTCGCTGACTGCATTTACATCAGAAGATAGAACAAAGAACAGTACAGCACAGGAACAGGCCCTTCGGCCCTCCAAGCCTGCACCAATCATGATGCCTGCCTAAATTAAAACCGTATGCACTTATGGAGTCCGTATCCTTCCATTCCCATCCTATTCATGTATTCATCCAGATGCCCCTTAAATGCCGCTGTCATACCTCCCCCCCCCACCATCTCCCTGGGCAGCGCGTTCCAGACATTCACCACCCTCAGATAGTGGCTGGAATTCTCTGGTTCCGCTCGCCCCATTACCGCTGTCGGCGACAACAGAGAATTTGACGCTCAGCCAAATCTCCATTCACCGCAGCGGGACCGGAGAATCCCAGCCACCGGAGGTTGGAGAATTCCAACCTTTATTTCCCTGACTCACTTCCTCCCTCTTGTTTTAGGCACGTCAGTTGCCGTCCAACACCTTGGGTGGGATTTTCCGGCCACGCTCGCCCCAAGGCCGAAAAATCCCATCCGAGGTCAACGGACCTTTGTATAGTCCATGTCCCGCCCACTACGATTCCCATGGTGGGCGAGATGGGAAAATTCCGGACCTTGTTTTTTTTATTCATTCAAGGGATGTGGACGTCGCTGGCTGGGCCAGCATTTATTGCCCATCCCTAGTTGCCCGAGGACATTTGAGAGTCAACCACATTGCTGTGGCTCTGGAGTCACACGTAGGCCAGACCGGGTAAGGACGGCAGATTTCCTTCCCTAAAGAGTATTAGTGAACCAGATGGGTTTTCCAACAATCAACAATGGTGTTATTTCCAGATTCTTTTTTTACTGAATTCAAATTCCACCATCTGCCGTGACAGGATTCGAACCCGGGTCCCCAGGACGATAGTTGTTTTAAGATGTTCCTTAAAACTGACCTCGTTGACCCAGCTACTTCTCACTTGTCCTAAAATCTAGGAATTTAGACATTTAAGCGATGGTTTGATTGAAGTTTTCAAGGTTTTAAGAGGAACAAATAGAACACATTCGCCAGAAGCGATACGCTGGATGAGAGTTCTGGGAATGAGGGGCAGTCTAAAAATCGGGGCCCAACCTTTCTGAACTGAAATGGGGAAACACCTCTACACGCCATGAGTGGTAAAAGTTTAGAACCCTCTCTGGGCGGCATGGTGACACAGTGGTTAGCACTGCTGCCTCACAGCGCCAGGGACCTGGGTTCGATTCCTGGCTTCGGTCACTGTCTGTGTGGAGTTTGCACATTCTCCCCGTGTCTGCATGGGTTTCCTCCGGGTACTCGGGTTTCTTCCCAATCCAAAAAACATGCTGGTTAGGTGCACTGGCCATGCTAAATTTTCCCTCAGTGTACCCGAACATGCTCCAGAGTGTGGCAACTGAGGGATTTTCACAGTAACGTCATTACAGTGTTAATGCAAGCCTACTTGTGACACTAATAACATTAATAAATTTTTTAAAAGCTCAATTCCTGGCTTGGGCCACTGTCTGTGTGGAGTTTGCACGTTCTCCCAGTGTCTGCGTGGGTTTCCTCTGGGTGCTCTGGTTTCCTCTCACAGTCCAAAGATGTGCAGGTTTGGTGGATTGGCCATGGTAAATTGCCCTTAGTATCAGGGATATGAACAGTGTAAATAAGCGGGGCTACGGGGATCGGGGCTGGGTGGGACTGTGGACGGTGCAGACTCAATGGGCCGAATGGTCACCTTCTGCACTGTAGGGATTCTATGATTCTTGCAAATGGCCATTGATAGATCCGTTGTTCATTTAAAAAATGAGATTGAGAGATATTTGTTAACCAAAGTATTCAGGGATACAGTGATGGTCTTGTGGCAGAGTGGGTAGCGCCCCTTACTTCTGAGCCAGAAGCTCTGGGTTCGAGTCCCACCCCAGGGCTTGATGGCCAAGGAAGGTGCAGCCAAACAGGTTGAGTGTCAACCTGCAAGAATTTCCAAACATGCTGATGGCTGGTGAGAAGAGCAGGAGAGACTCCTGGTCAGCCACGTTTGATGTGGAGTGGTGCCTCTCAAGGAAAAATCTCTGACAACAGACTAGCAACCTGTTTCAGGAATTACTAGCTATGAAAATGGACAAAAGTCTGCCTTGGTGCACCACTAGGCTCAGGAAGTGAATTGGAATTAAGGCATATGGGGAAAGGCAGCTATATGGAGTTAGGCCTCAGATCAACCATGATTTCATTGAATGGCAGATCAGGTATGATGGGCTAAATGGCCTTCTCCTGCTCCGAAGTGTCCTCCCATCCCCCAATATAGCTCAGTGTCAAGTTTTGTGTGTTAACCCTCGTGTAAAGTGCTTTCTGTGCTAAAGGTGCTACATAAATGCAGGCTGTTGTCGTTGTGTGAGTCTAGGGAGTAAGCAAAGCAAGCATATTCATCTGTGGAAGGCATTGTAACCAAGTCCAACCCCGTCCTTTCTGCCATCGTGGGAACTATCCAAAAAGAAGTTCTTTGAGTGGAGAATGCTGACTGATTTGAAACGTCCTGAGTGAAGGGGAAGGAAATTCTACTGTTCCCAGCTGAGATCATCTTCGAAGAAATGAGGAATCAAAACTAGGATCTTGCTGCTGTGTATGGAGCAATAGCAAATCACACAGCGCACTCGCTAACGGAACCAGCTGGAGAATATGAAAAAAGACTTAGTGCCCTTTACTATCTCAGTACGTCCCAAAGCACTTCACAGCCCATGTTAATGATGTCGTCACCGCTGTAATATAGCAAATGTGCAGGCAATCTACGCACTGCAAATCCCACAATCAGTAACGTGGTGATAATCTGTTTTAGTGCCATTGTTTAAGGGATGATTATTGACCAGGTCCCCATGGGAAACTTCTTTGAAATAGTGACGTGGGATTCCTTGTGTCTGTCCGAGAGCGCCGATGGGGGTTTAACTCCTCACCTCCAACAGGGCAGCTCTCCCTCGCTACTGCACTGCAGTGTCAGCCTGGAATTTGTGGTCACAAGTCTCTGGAGCAGGACTTGAACCCGCGACCTTTTGTCTCGCAAGTGAGAGCGCTGCTCAGTCTGGGAAAATGAATGTTAAATTTAAACAATGAGTCATAATGGAGCAATCTCATCTGCAAGCTGGAGGTAGTGGCGTAGTGGTATAGTCACTGGATTAGCAATCCAGAGCAAGATCTGTGGGACCCAGGTTCGAACCCCACCACCGTTTGAATTCAATAAAATATCTGGAATTTAAAGATGATCGTGAAACCATTGCCAATTGTCGGAAAAACCCATCTGGTTCACTAATGCCCTTTTGGAAAGGAAATCTGCTGTCTTTACCTGGCCTGGCCTACATATGACTCCAGAGCCACAGCAATGTGGTTGACTCTCAACTGCCCTCTGAAATGGCCTACCAAACCACTCAGTTGAAGGGCAACTAGGGATGGGTAATAAATGCTGGCCCAGCCAATGATGCCCATGTCTCAAGAATGAATAAAAATAGATATGTAGGTTAGGGGGATTAGTGGGATAAATGTGCGGGGTTACAGGGATTGGGCAGGGGCAATCTGGCCTGGCAAGGCCTGGCAAAAATGATCTGTCGGAGAGCCGGTGCAGACTCGATGGACCGAATGGCCTCCTTCTGCACTGTAGGGTTTCACAGATTCAGAAACCTCTCTACCCAGTAAATGGAACTCAGTACTCCAGGAATCAGAAGTGATGAATAACATGGTGCGTAAAGGGATGCTGAATAAACACATTCGGGAGAAAGAAATGGAAATATACACTGAAATAAAAACAAATCATTCTTGGATAAGCTCAGCATCTGTGGAAACAGAGAAACAGGGTCCGTCTGACTTCTTCAGAGTGGACTCGAAACATTAACTCTGCTTCTCTCTCAATGGAGACCTGTTGAGCTTTTCCAGCACTTTCTGTTTTTATTTCAGATCTCCAGCATCTGCAGTATTTTACTTTTATGAAGGACATGCTGGCAGTGTGAACTGGAGAGATCAGGGTGGGAAGAGGCCTGTGTGAAGCATGAACATTGGCACAGATCAGTTGGGCCAAATGGCCAGCTCCTGCGATGAAAATTCTAAGTCACCCAGTGGCAACTCCTGGTTTTAATTTTAAATAAAAGCTGTGTTTATAAGAGGAGCCTATTTGTGGCCACTTGTGTCCCTGGGTCCAAATTAAAACAAGACTTTTGTCTCGCTTTGTAACTCATTCTAACTTGTGCCTAAAAAAGGGCATATATGCCATGCTACATATCGATCACAATGACCTTAGTTTTGATGTGGAGAGGCCTTTAGGATTTTATTGCGTGCTTTCTGGTAGTGGCAAAGGAGAGGAAGGATTGGATCCTAGCCCGGTTCTCCAGATGTGACGTTAATGTGGAGGTGCGCAAGGCTGTTCGAAATACTTGGAACATGTGTACACTCACCCAGGGTTACTGGTGATGTCATTGCAATTCTGCCAGGAATTGACTATCTTGTCAGTGGTGGAAAGATCTGAAACAGGCAATTCCCCTGCCCCAGTGTTTTCATTTAGTTGCTAAATCATATGTGCCATGTCCTTGTAATAGAATTGTTCCAGTTCCCTGAGTTGCGTTGCCCAATATATCGCAAGTTGCCAATGATTACAATTTATTCCCAGGACTCAGTGCACCCGTTTGCTTACATTCCCACTAGGTATCTGATGTGTCAGTTAAGTCTTATTCGCTTGAGGTAATATATGTTTCATGATTGATCCAAGCCACTGTGGCCTGTAATGCCAACGTAATGAGTTGAAATTTGCTGACCATTTTCCCCTTGAATGTTCCGCTGATGTCAGGTCCGTACAGAAACTCATTCTGTGTGAGCGAAATTAAATGTTTTTTTGATCAACCAAACAAGGCGTCTGCTGAGGTCCATTTTGTGGTTTAGCCTCTTTCATATCATCTGTAACATGTGGATTATACAGCACAAGATAGTTTCCATTAGCAAACCAAACGCCTTTCGAGTCAAAACTTGTCCCTTTATGGTATGGATGAGTCATAGAATTGCTACAGTGTAGCCATTCGGCCCATCGAGTCTACACTGACTCTCCGAAAGATCATCTTGCCCAGGCCCTATCCCCATAACCCCATGTATTTGCCCCGCTAATCCCTCTAACCTACACATCTTGGGACACTAAGGGGCAATTTAGCTTCGCAATCCATCTAACCTGCATATCTTTGGACTGCGGGAGGAAACCGGAGCACCCGGAGGAAACCCACGCAGACACGGGGAGAATGTGCAAACTTCACACAGTTACCCATGGCCAAAATTGAACCCGGGTCCCTGGCGCTGTGAAGCAGCAGTGCTAACCACTGTGCCACCGTGCCACCCGAATGAAATAATATGTTACAGGACTGAAAATGATCCTTTAACTATGGTACAAAGCAATAGAAACCTTGCAAATACTTCACCATATTCTGTCCACTTGAAGGGCACAGTTTTGTGATCTGGCTAAAACCATGAATATGATTTATCAACAAGAAATATAATTACACAGAATAAAAAACCTAGTAGATTGCTGATGATGCAAATGCTTAGAAAACAACAACAGTTGAATAAGTCCACAGGTACAGATATCTGAACTATGCTCAACTTGTATTTCTTACACTGTTTAGAACATAGAACATAGAACATAGAACAGTACAGCACAGAACAGGCCCTTCGGCCCACGATGTTGTGCCGAGCTTTATCTGAAACCAACATCAACCTATGCCACTCCCTATCATCCTGGTGTGCTCCATGTGCCTATCCAATAACCGCTTAAATGTTTCTAAAGTGTCCGACTCCACTATCACTGCAGGCAGTCCATTCCACTCCCCAACCACTCTCTGCGTAAAGAACCTACCTCTGATATCCGTCCTGTATCTCCCACCACGAACCCTATAGTTATGCCCCCTTGTAATAGCTCCATCCACCCGAGGAAATAGTCTTTGAACGTTCACTCTATCTATCCCCTTCATCATTTTATACACCTCTATTAAGTCTCCCCTCAGCCTCCTCCGCTCCAGAGAGAACAGCCCTAGCTCCCTCAACCTTTCCTCATATGACCTACCCTCCAAACCAGGCAGCATCCTGGTAAATCTCCTCTGCACTCCTTCCAGCGCTTCCACATCCTTCCTATAGTGAGGTGACCAGAACTGCACACAATATTCCAAATGTGGTCTCACCAAGGTCCTGTACAGTTGCAGCATAACCCCACGGCTCTTAAACTCCAACCCCCTGTTAATAAAAGCTAACACACTATAGGCCTTCTTCACAGCTCTATCCACTTGACTGGCAACCTTTAGAGATCTGTGGATATGGACCCCAAGATCTCTCTGTTCCTCCACAGTCTTCAGAACCCTACCTTTGACCCTGTAATCCACATTTAAATTAGTCCTACCAAAATGAATCACCTCACATTTATCAGGGTTAAACTCCATTTGCCATTTTTCAGCCCAGCTTTGCATCCTATCTATGTCTCTTTGCAGCCTACAACAGCCCTCCACCTCATCCACTACTCCACCAATCTTGGTGTCATCAGCAAATTTACTGATCCACCCTTCAGCCCCCTCCTCTAAGTCATTAATAAAAACCACAAAGAGCAGAGGACCAAGCACTGATCCCTGCGGCACACCGCTAGCAACCTGCCTCCAATCCGAAAATTTTCCATCGACCACCACCCTCTGTCTTCGGTCAGACAGCCAATTTATAGCTGGAATCTCAGAGGAAGTGATTTTTGATTGATTTCTTTATTTGGATATTTGATATTTGTTTGATGTTGCCTCAATCATTTTCAAGCAGTCAGTTCACACACAATTCTATTTCCGTTCAGTTCTCCTCGTTGTACATGGTCTCCTATTTTCCTTTAACTTGAACAGTCAGACAGTGAAGTATTTATTAAATTTGTGCGGTGAGGAAAGATAGCGACCAAACACGTACCACCCTCGTGTGAAGTCACTCAGTGTGATCTGCTTTTACACCCACCTCCTTTCAAGGGGCTGTGCCCTCTTGAACATGTTACGAATTACCTTTGACTCCTGCCTCTCCACATTGCCGGAGAAGCTTTGCAAGGTGACAGTGGGCATCCAGCCCCAGAGCCATTGTCACTCAAAGTGAAATAGCTGCTGTGGTCACAACGTTCCGCCTCTCACCATTGAACAGGCCCAGGAAAGCGAATTCATTCACCAGGTGTGGGCGTTCCTTTTCCAGTGGCTAGCACTGCTGCCTCACAGCGCCTGGGACTCAGGTTCGATTCCTGGCTTAGGTCACTGTCTGTGCGGAGTCTGCGCGCTCTCCCCGTGTCTGCGTGGGTTTCCTCCGGGCGCTCCAGTTTCCTCCCACAGTCTGAAAGACGTGCTGGTTAGGTGCATTGGCCATGCTAAATTCTCCCTCAGTGTACCTGAACAGGTGCCGGAATGTGGTGACTAGGGTATTTTCACAGTAACTTCATTGCAGTGTTAATGTAAGCCTACTTGTGACATTAATACATAAATTTTAACTTGTGTGGCTCAGCGATCCAAAAGACAGTCTGCTTCGTTAACTGGAGCTGTTTGATGTAATAGGCTAACAAATACCACCCAGTGTGCAGCCCAAGGCTGGTGCATCAGACGGAGTATTTCACCAGATTGGACAATGTGAATCCAATACTGGGCAAGTTAAATTCACCCTCTGGCTCATTGTGACTGATGTTTCGGTTGAAGAATGCATACAGTGGCCAGAACTCTACCGCCCCCGCCTGCCTCGGAATCGGAGCGGGCGAGGGTCCGTCAACGGAAATCTCCATTGACCTCAGGCAGGAATCTCTGGTCTCACCCGAGCGAGCTCGTAAAATCCCACCCATTGCGTACGAATCATTTCACTAACTGCCTGCCGGTGTTTCAAACTCCATGAACACGTATTGTTTCGAATGGTGTTCAGGAGATGGTGACCAAAAGTTGCTGCACCTGGGTTTAAAAGCTAGAAAGTTCTTAAAGATTGAAAGGTAAAGAGTCCCATTCCTCAGAAGCCTTGGAAAAGAGTGAGTTATGTTAGCGTAAAAGCGAAATACTACTGGATACTGGGTTTAAAAACAGAAAATGCTGCATAACTCAGCAGGTCTGGCAGCCTCTGCGGAGAGAGAAACAGAGTTAACGTTTAGATTCTATATGACTCTTCCTCTGAGTTAAAGAGAGGGACAAAGATGATGATATTATACTGACAGAGAGGGGGGGTGGAGCCGAGCAGGAGGCCAGTGTTAGATGGGAGCTGGGAAAGATTGCAACAAAGATGTATAGGACACAAGGCAGAGGAAGTGGCAATGGCAGTGCAGAGGACTATAGAAGGTGTTGATGGCGGTACAAAGGTAGGATGTCAGAATGTGTTAGTGGGAGGTCAGTGCTATTCCATTAGCTAACATGTCAAAACAAAGCTCTGTCTGTGTCTCAACTGGACATAAAGGATCTCTTGACATAGTTCAAAGGGCATGGAGCAGATTCTCCGGCCTCCCAGCTGCATGTTTCCCGCCAGCGGGAGGTGTCATGTTGTTTGCCAGCGGTGGGATTCTCCAGTCCCGCTGCCGTCAATGGGAATTCCCACTGACGTCACCCCCACGCCGGCGGGAAACCTGTGGGCGGTGGCCCACTGCCGGTGGGACCGTAGAATCCCGCTGGTGTGAACGGCCGGAGAATTCCAGCCCATGGTGGGACTTGTGAGTCGGGCTTTTATGGTACGCTAACCACCAATCCCCCACAAACAACTTCACCAAAGCAGATTATATAATCCTTCATTTATTTGTCATTAGTAGGATCTTGCTGTGTGCAAATTGGCTGCTGTGTTTGCCTATACATCTACTGTGGCTACACCTGAAGATTAATCTTTGGTTATAAATCACTTTGCGATAATAGACTGGTATATAAAAGCAAATTCAGTATGTCCCAGTACTAGACTGAGTGTGTACTCACCAGGCGATTGGGGGCAAGTATATTCATGGTATTAACTGATTGTATTGAGTAAAGGGTGTGATTTTTATTCATTCACGGGATGCGGGTGTTGCTGGCTAGGCCAGTATTTACTGTGTATTCCTAATTGCCCTTGAGAAGGTGGTGGTGAGCTGCCTTCTTGAACCACTGCAGTGCATCTTGTAGTCGGTACATAGCTGTGACCCCACAGGGTGCAGTGCTGGAGGAGGGAATTAATATTTAAGGTGTTGGATGGGGTGAAAGATTCTCCATAAATATTCTAAGTATTTTGTCATTAAGTATATGAATATAATAATGAGTATTATATTTAATCAGAGGTAGTGGATGCTGCAAAATGATTTTTCTTTGATTGCAATTTGAAATGTATTCAATCTCTTTACACTCCAGATGTGCAGGGCCTGTGGAATCTGCTGATGTTCTCCTGTTGGCGCTCAGTAACGCGCTGCTCAGCTTTTCTCAACCCCAAGCTGTTCCCGTCAAATGTCTCCTCAGTCTGCCAGGGCAGTCAGCTGGAAAACAAATCCTCATCAGGTGTATGCTTGTGTGTGCCCGTGTATGAGTACGTGTGTATGTGTGTTTGTGTGGTGTGTGTGCCTTGTGGGTGTGAGTGTGTGTCTGTGTGTGTATGTGCATGTGTGCACGTTTGGGTGTTTGTATATATGTGTCTGTGTCTCTATATGTGTCTTTATGCATGCGTCTCGATGTATGTTTGTGTGTATCTGTGTGTGTCTGTACGTGTGAATCTGTGTGTGTGTGTGTACATATCTGTGTGTTTGCATGCATCGGAGCGGGCGAGGGTCTCCGTGTGTCTGTATGTATGCCTGTGTGTGTGTCTGTGTGCATGTCTAAGTTTCTGTATGTGCAAGTATGTGTCTGCATGTGTATGTGTGTTTGTCAGCTTTGTGCTTGTTTGTGTATATATATGTGTCTTTACAAGTGTGTGTCTATGCATGTGTGTGTGTTTTTGCATGTGTGTGTGTGTGTGAATGTGTGTGTGTGTTTGAGTGTGTGTGTGTTTGAGTGTGTGCATGTTTGTGTGTGTGTATGTTTGTGTGTTTGTGTGAGTGTGTGTTTGAGTGTGTGTGTGTGTGTTTGTGTGTGTGTCTGTGAGTGTGTGTGTGTGTTTGTAGATTTTCCGCCATTAGCCAAGAGGACTGTTTCCTTAGGGATTGCTTTATTTCGAAAAATACAGTAAAGTGAGGATAGATGGCCTTTGATTAACTATTTAATTAATTCGCTGAATGGGGTCAAAGCCTAAGATTTCATTTTTTAACCAGGCTAGAAAGGTTTCTGATCACTCCCTCCATCCTGTGCCTGATCAGAGATATGCATTCAAACTTTCTGATTGCCCGGCCTGCTGTCTCAATATCTCTGTGTTTAATGTGCCCGTTGCCTCACTCGGACCAGGCGCGCTGCCAGGCTGATTGCACATTCGCTGCTGATCTCAGAATAAGAAGTTTAACAACACCAGGTTAAAGTCCAACAGGTTTATTTGGTAGCAAAAGCCACACAAGCTTACCCCAGTCCAACGCCGGCATCTCCACATCTCAGAATGAGCAGTGGGGCAGCACTGCGACCCACTCCACAAGACAGGGGGAGAGAACGGCCAAAGAAGCATCTGCGCACTCTGAAGAGCCGTCAGACTCAGGGCCGGGCCTGGTAACCTCACTCGCTTTGGTCAGAGTCTTTGTCTGGCGACTCAGATTCATAATATTTGAACTCTGGAGGGTGGTGGTTCTGTGGGAACCTTAGCTCCATCTACCTCACCGCCCGCCCTCTGCAGAGATTGGAGCGGGTTTTAATTTGTGGAAACAACTCCCTGTTCATAGCCACATCAACACTCAGCATGACGCTCACCTTATTTTTTTTTTAACGTTGTATTTAAATGGGCCAAGAATGAGTGTTTTGTAGTTCAGACAGGCTTGGCACTTTGCCGAGTCTGAGAGGCCTTTGAATCGCAGCTTTTTTCCACATGTAACTACTGTAGCACACTGCGCTGCTAAAGATCAGCCCAGTCCTAATTAAAATCACGGGTGAGGGACAGAGTTAATTACCATTCTCAGCTTCTTTGTTTACGCTCAGTCTTTACTGGGGCATTTGTCACCGTCACTGAGACCGATTAGACTATTGGCCTCGAGTGGTGGCCGTTTTGTGAATGAATCCTGCTGAAGCATTTCACACTCAGCTATGAAACGTGGGTGTCAGACAAACTCCTTGTCCTGTATGAGGCTGCCGCAACTTGCAAAACCAGGTAGCGGTGTGAATGGAGGGACGGCACGGTGGCACAGTGGTTAGCACTGCTGCCTCACAGCGCCAGGGCCCCGGGTTCCATTCCCAGCTTGGGGGTCACAGTCCGTGTGGATTTTGCACGTTCTCCCCGTGTCTGTGTGGGTTTCCTCCGGGTGCTCCGGTTTCCTCCCACAGTCCGAAAGACGTGCTGGTTAGGTGCATTGGCCTTGCTAAATTCTCCCTCAGTGTACCCAAATAGGCGACGGAGTGTGGCGACTAGGGGATTTTCACAGTAACTTCATTGCAGTGTTAATGTAAGCTTCCTTGTGACATTAATAAATAACCTTCATAAACTTAAGCCATAAAATGCCATTTTAATCTCTCGATCATTGCAAACTTCTCAGAATTGAGAAAGAGACTGAGCAGAATAACTGGCTGCTTGTGAGCTGCACACTTCTAAGAAAATAAATCGGCAATTTCATGCAAGGTGGTTTCATTTTTCAACTTCAACCAGCTGAAACAACAGAAAAATCCTGGGTGTGTTTTAAAAGGTTATTCTCACATAACAACTTACTGCTTCCCCCTCCCACCTTCCTCCCAACCCCCTCTTCTCAAGATCTGAAGACTTTGGTAGAACACCGATCCTTTAGAAGCCGCCATCAGTTACTCCCAAGCCTAACAGTTAGGCCTTTTATCTGTGGAGGGGAATTGCAGCGGATCCCAAACCTGCCACTGGCCAAAATCCTCACACATGCATTCAGCCGAGTGCCATTGCGTGATACGAGAACTCTGATGTTTCCATTGGCCGATGGGTTATGAGAGCAATTGCATGAACCATGAACGGCTACGCCTTACTATACGGCGACATCACTCTGGCCTTCTGGTCCACCCTCCTGGTAATAGGCATTTGTTTCACAATGTTTGACCTAGGATTTCGCTTTGATATAGGATGTCTTTTAACAGTTGCCCGTTGCCCTCCCCTCACCCACCGAGCTCTGATCTGACATCTGGCCAGCATTTATTGCCCATCCCTAGCTGCCCTTGAACTGAATGGCTTGCTGGGCCATTTCAGAGGGCAGCTGTGAGTCAACATTGCCGTGGCTCTGGAGTCACATGTAGGCCAGACCAGGTATGGACGGCCGATTTCCTTCCCTAAAGGACATTAGTGAGCCAGATGGCTTTTTCTGACAATTGACAATGGTTTCATTGATCATCAGTAGATTCTTAATTCCAGATTTTTTTTATTGAATTCAAATTCCGCCATCTGCCGTGATGGGATTTGAACCCGGGTCCCCAGAACATTAGCTGAGTTTCTGGATTAATAGACCAAAAATAATACCACTAGGTCTTTGCTTCCGTGATGATAACCTCAGCCGGTACAGGAATAGAACCTGTGCTGTTGGTGCCGTTCTGTGTCACTTGCCAGTCGTCCAGCCAACTGAGCTAACCGATCCCCAGACAGCACAGATTGAGGATGGAACCAAGGGCATTCATTGTGGTTTGCGTTGTGTGGTGAAGGCCCTCTGACCACCTGGGCCACTAGGAGGCGCTTACTGCTTCAAATAAACACTCTTCGGCATAGTGGCTTGTTAATGGCAGATTCACAGCTAATTATTCAATTGGGAAGTGAGTGTGGGAACATGGTGTGCTGGTTTTTCCATCCTGTCTTTATATGGCCACAACAAGGACACTCCCTGTGTTATTACTGGCGGAATTAAACGACCCTGTTTCCCTCGACCTAAAGTTGACCACTCACCTGGCCTGCAAACTCTAATAGTTTGACCTGTCGGGTCAGTGGTTCTTTTAATACAATTGCTCCCAGAAATAGCTATGATTAATATTCATTTAGACTCAGTGAGGAAACAAGCCAAGTGCATGATGTTTCTGGTAATTGCCATGAAAGACCCAGACAAATGGGTTGTTGTTTCAAAGCTTTTTGGGAAGAGATTAGATAGTTCTTTTTTTTTTCTTGAAGCATCTTCAGTACAAGATATTTATTTAAACATTTTATCCCTGTCAGGTTACATCAAGGACCTGGTTTGTTCCAATTTCCCTGGGTTACAAAGGCCTATTTACTCTTGGGCCTGGGATTGTGGTTATGGAATATAATTGTGGCCTTGGGGAACGTTAGCAGGATGTAACCCAGCTGACACGGCAGCTTCTGGAAGAATCTAGGTGGGGAGGGAAGGCGAGGAAAGGTCAGCTGTCTCCGACGGCGGTTAAGGTTCTTAACCGGAACGAGCAGTCCTTCTCTCATTCCCAGCAGGCACCAGACCAGCCACACAAATCTTCCCACCACGTTTGGCAGCTAATTGGCATGACTGTCGTCAGCCGCTGACCAAGATGTCAGGGAGCCTGGAGCAGTTGGTGAATGGGAGTGTTACACTGAGGCAGGAGGGGGTGCTTTGCTGAGGTAGGAGTTCTTTTGGCTGGAGGGATGTGAAGGAATTCCTCTGTGCCTCAGATCCGCAGTGTACCTGCAGAGATGTTTGGTACACTAGCTGGATACAACAGTGACGAATGTCCTAATCCCTGCAGTCAGTCCCTCAGTATGTGGATCACGCACAATGATAAAATCTTCCAGCATTCCGCATCAACTGTTTCGCCTGAAGGCCCACGCTCTGATCCCCAGGGCTAATTGAGGAGGGGGAGGGGGGATGGAAACGTGGCCAGGAGGCCCATTTGGCCTGCAAATCAGGCTCAAAGGGGGCCTCAAATTCAGACACTTGTACATTTTTTGGCATTTGGTAAGTTTTGCGACTTGTTTTTATAAGAAATTAAGAAAATAATATAGGAAAAGAAAGCGAGTTTCACTGTTTTGTATTGTGCATCAGGCAGTGTCTGTGCAGCCTATCCAAATGGAGCGTGAAGGAGAGTGTACGTACATGCATCCGTTAAGGCAGCAGGGCTAGCACGCGGTTGAAGTTGTCGTACGATTCGTTTGCAGTAACATAAAGGGTGAAATTCTACGGCCTCACTCGTCCCGAAACCGTAAAATCCCACCGAGGTCAACGGACATTTCTATGGTCCGCCCCTCGCCCGCTCTGATTCCCGCGGCGGGTGGGAGGGTAAAATTCCCAAGAATGAAAACACTCTTCTCTGGATTGCAAGCCAAAGGAGTTGCTTCAAGAAACCCTCGATCTTGGACACTCTGGGGCATTTCCTAATATCACCATTTCATTGCGTTTTTTTTGCCGGTTTGCTTGCTCTGTTTGATTTGGTTTATTGCCACATGTGAAAAGTTCTTGCACGCTATACAGATGAAGCATACTTTTCATAGAGAAGGAAAGGAGAGAGTGCAGAATGTGGTGTCACAGTCATAGCTGGGGTGCAGAGAAAGATCAACTTAATGCGAGGTAGGTCCATTCAAAAGTCTGACAGCAGCAGGGAAGAAGCTGTTCTTGAGTTGGTTGGTACGTGACCTCAGACTTTAGTTTCTTTCTCCCGACAGAAGAAGGTTGAAGAGAGAATGTCCGGGGTATGTGGGGTCCTTAATTGTGCTGGCTGCTTTGCCGAGGTAGCGGCGAGTGTAAACATAATAGCTAGAAGCAGAAGTAGGCCACTCGGCTCGTCGAGCCTGCTCTGCCATTCACCTTGACACTGGCTGATCATCGAATTCAATATCATGATTCCTCCTTCCTCCCATATCCCTTGATCCCTTTAGCCCCAAGAGCTGTAGAAACATAGAAACTAGAAGCAGGAGTAGGCCATTCGGCCCTTCGACAGAGTCAATGGATGGGAGGCTGGTTTGTGTGATGTACTGGGCTACAGTCACGACCCTTCAGTGGCTTCAGGTGAACGCAGTTTCAATGCGTTGTAGCAGGTAAAGAACCATCACTGTCCACCTATGGGACAAGAGGGTTCGAGTGATCTCGCCATGCGTAATATCAACTGTGACATTGCACAAAAGCTTGATTTTTCCTCAATGTTCAGTGCATTTGCGCAGAAAAAGGCTAGAAAAGCATTTGGTGCCCTGTTTTGTTTTCACGTATCTTCATTGTTTTTTATTACGGTTAGGGGCCTCCAAAGCAGGAAGTGACCCGGGCCCCTCTGGACCTCCAAGAGGGCCTGCTGATGCCATCTTATGTGTTGCCTTGTGTAACTCTTTCATTGCCATGGGGAGGGAGGGACAAAGGGTCCTGCACATTCAAAACTCACTCTGAAGTGCGACGGCGATTGCCGAATAAAACATTTGTGAGGAAAAGGCATCCAGGTGTAGAATTGGAGAGTTGGACTTTCCCAATTTTGGTTCTGTTCACAGGGAGCATTGTGAGCTAACACAAAGGGGTGGGACTGAGGGCGGCTGGTCTGACTCTGATGCTGTTACTAGGAGAGAGCATCGACATCGGGCAAGATCAGTAACACACAATGTTAAGATGAACTACAAAACAAAAGAAAAACTTGCATTTACAGACCACTTTTCACAAGCACCAAACGTCTCAAAGCCCTTTAGAACCAATCAAGTACTTTACTGAAATGGAGCCAGTGTGATAAGGTCGGAAAGATATTCGCAGCAAAACTCCCACAAACAGCACTGTGATAATAACCTGAAAATCTGCTTTTGATTGTTGATTGAGGAATCAGTATTGCCCAGGACACTGGGGATATCTCCCCTGTTCTTCCTATTTTGCCATGAGATCTTTCATCTTTTTTGAGGACCTCAGTTTATCACCTGATCCGAGAGACTGTCCCTCCAGCATTGCAACCCTCCCTCAATACTGCACTGGAGTGTCAGCCTTCTCCTTGGAATGGGACTTGAAGCCAAAACTGGGGTGGGGCGGGGGGGTTGGTGTGGCAGCAACACGGCGGCACAGTGGTCAGCACTGCTGCCTCACAGCATGAGGATGGCCTCAGCCGGGATCTTGGGTTCATGTCACACTATTTGTAACCCCCATGACTTGCCTGGGCTTGCAAAATCTCACTAACTGTCCTGGCTGGAGACAATACACATCTCTTTAACCTGTGCTTTACCCTCTCTCCACTCACATTGTCTGTACCTTTAAGACTTGATTACCTGTAAAGACTCGCATTCCAACCATTATCTTGTAAATTGAGTTTGTGTCTTTATACGCCCTGTTTGTGAACAGAACTCCCACTTACCTGATGAAGGGGCAGTGCTCCGAAAGCTTGTGGCTTGTGCTACCAAATAAACCTGTTGGACTTTAACCTGGTGTTGTGAGACCTCTTACTGTGCCTCACAGCGCCAGGGAGTGCCAGGGTTTCCTGCCTTGGGTGACTGTAGTTTTAAGGTGCCCGGGGCAAAGTTTAAAGGAGATGTACGAGGCAAGTTTTTTACACAGAGGGTGGTGGGTGCCTGGAACTCGCTGCGGGGGAGCTAGTGGAAGCAGATACGATAGTGACTTTTGAGGGGCGTCTTGACAAATACAGGAATAGGATTGGAATAGAGAGATATGGCCCCCAGAAGGGTAGGGGGTTTTAGTTCAGTCGGGCAACATGGTCGGTGCAGGCTTGGAGGGCTGAAGGGCCTGTTCCTGTGCTGTAATTTTCTTTGTTCTTTGTCCTTTGACTGTATGTGTGGAGCTTGCATGTTCTCCCCATGTCTGTGAGGGTTTCCTCCGGGTGCTCAGGTTTCCTTCTACAGTCCAAAGATGTGTGGGTTAGGTGGATTGGCCATGCTAAATTGCTTTTTAATATCTCAATATATGTAGGTCAAGAGGGTTAGTGGATGTAATGACTTTAATCAGGCAATTGAGATGGGCTTGTTAGAATATGAACTCCCTGATTAAGGGCCAAATTGATGGGCCAATCAGGGAGCCTCTTGCTTTGTATTTAACCAGGGGTGTCAGTGTGGCAAACCACTGTTAAGCTTATTGTGTGTGTGTGTGTGTGTGTGACATGCCCGGACATGCCCCTGCCGGCCCTGCCTGAGACTCCTCCCCCCCTGGTCCAGGTATAAAGGTGACTGCTTCCCCACCCCCTGCCTCAGTCTCTGGACCAGTTCATCAGCATGGGTGTGCTCCAAGTCTTTTGTGAATAAAAGCCTATTTGTTCTTGCATGCAAACTAGTCTTTGCTTGATTGATAGTGCATCAGTCAGTTCCTTTGGGACTCCTAGTGTAGATGCTAACTGAAAGCACTCTGTATGCTGCTGTCAGATTTGTAAATAAAAGGATTTTAGTGTTGGGACTTCTGCCTCTGAGGACTTATTACAGTGGGGTAAATACACAAGATTATGGGGATAGGATGGGGGGGCCTGGGTAAGATGCTCTGTCAGAGAATGTGCAGATTCGATGGGCCGAATGGCCTTCTTATGCACTGTAGGGATTCTATGATTCATGACTTGGATGCACAGTTAGCTAAAGTTGCCCAGTCTTCTGACCTTTACAGAACATATTTATGGCAATGCATGGAGCACCTCAGCAAATGTCAGCACACCGGCTGCAACACTGTTCAAAGCCAGCTCACAGCCGGACTAAACAGTGCTGACTGGTTGTGCAATGCCCATGGACGCACTGTGGTAGATGTGAAGCTACCTGCTGAGTCATCGTGGGCCTATTTTCTGAGTCTATCTCGCAGGTGAGGGCCTAGGCCAATGGCAGTACAGAAATGCAAAGTACACCTGCCCCGCGCTCACCATGTTCCCAGAATTGATTTTACATTTTGAGGCTCGCACTGCCCAGGCCAATGTGGAGTCAAAACACAAACGTGGGTGGCACGGTGGCACAGTGGTTAGCACCATTGCCTCACAGCGCCAGGGATCCGGGTTCAATTCCAGCCTTGGGTCACTGTCTGTGTGGAGTTTACACATTCTCCCCGTGTCTGCGTGGGTTTCCTCCGGGTGCTCCGGTTTCCTCCCACAGTCCAAAGATATGTGGGTTAGGTTGATTGGCCATGCTAAATTGACCCGAGTGTCAGGGGAGTTAGCAGGGTAAATATGTGGGATTATGGGAATAGGGCCTGGGTGGGAATGTGGGTCAGTGCCGACTCGATGGGCCAAATGGCCTCCTTCCACACTGTAGGGATTCTATGAAATCACAGCCCCTTCCCTTGGTTATGTTTTGGAGACAGGAGATCATGTGATCAAACTTCCAGGAACAGACTCATGCAGAGTTGGCAACCCCAGTCAGGAGTTATCCGCTGACCTTTTCCTATTGGGGAATGTTTTGCACTTCATAGAATCCATAGAATCCCTACAGTGCAGAAGGAGGCCATTCAGCCCATCGAGTCTGCACCGACCACAATCCCACCCAGGCTCGATCCCCATTACCCCGCTAATCCCTCTAACCTATGCATCCCGGGACACTAAGGGACAATTTAGCATGGCCAATGCACCTAACCTACACATCTTAGACTGTGGGGGGAAACTGGAGCACCCGGAGGAAACCCACACAGACATGGGGAGAACGTGCAAACTCCACATAGACAGTGAGCCAAGTCCGGGAATCAAACCCAGGTCCCTGGAGTTGTGAGGCATCAGTGCTAACCTCTCAAGTCACCATTTAACAATTAATTCTTCATTTTAAAAAGAAATTCCTCTTTTTTATTTGTACATTTGAGCTGACGTCTCTGGATCCTGTCCAGTCAAGGGATCGGCTGCCAGTCAGTACACCCGCTACCAGTGTTGCCAACCCTCCAGCATTAGCTTGGAGTTTCCGGGGATTGAAGTTAAGTCTCCAGGATTCTGCGTGTGCGACACTGCAGAAAAGAATCATCGGGACATCATAAAAGATTGTTTTCTAAATTGTGTTTGAACATTTATCTTTACCGGGGTGGGGGGTAGTGGGGGGGTGGGGGCAAGTCATGTGATGAAACCTCCAGGAATACATTTCATAACAGTTGGGAACCTCGCCCTCTACCCGGAAGTACCAGCTATCCTGAGATGTAACTCTCCCCTCATTGGATACCCAGCCCATTGTGGCTTGGATCAAAGGCAGACCCTGAATTTTTTTTTATTCATTCGTGGGATATGGGCATCACTGGCTGGCCAGCATTTATTGCCCATGCCTAGTTGCCCGAGGGCAGTTGAGAGTCAACCACATTGATGTGGCTCTGGAGTCACATGTAGGCCAAACCAGGTAGGGAAGATTTCCTTCCCTAAAGAACATCAGTGAAACCAGATGGGTTTTTCTGACAATCGACAATGGTTTCATGGTCATCGGTAGATTCCCAATTCCAGATATTTTTTATTGAATTCAAATTGCACCATCTGCTGCGGCGGGATTCGAACCCGGGTCCCCAGAACATTAGCTGAGTTTCTGAATTAATAGTCTAGCGAGAATACCACTCGGCCATCGCCTCCCCAAATCTCTTCCCTCCCTGTTCCTCTTCATCGCTGTACTGTGCCTCGCCTACTGTTTTGGGGTCTTGATATAATTGAAAGGTGCTGTAATGTTTGTGTTCTGAGGAGCCGTCTTTGTAATGGGCTTCCTGTGAGTTCATGGCTCCCCTCGCGTGCCCCGCTGGGACTATAATTAACCTTCCAATTTTACTGACATCTTTCAAGGAGTTTAATGGACGGAACAATTAATTGAAACATCATCACCATCTTTTGATCATAATGCACCTCTGTGGGTGAGGTCATTGCAAACCGCGGGGAGCAGCCGAAAAGCAATCTGGAGGCAGATGCAAACACCGGTTGCAAAGTAATATATCTGAATTATTCAGTGCACAGGGAAGTAAATTGCAGGAGGCACAGGATTGGATCTCAGGAGAAAGGATTTCTAGAAAATGAGAATTTGCTTTTGTTTTGTCTGACCTCGAGTGAACCCATTAAACTTTGTGCCAGAAACAGTCCCTCAGTGATATCATCTGTTTGTGTGCGGTTTTCTTTATTTCCCTTTCTTTCCATCGCTGACGCTTGCTTTCTTTTCGGCAGCCAGTGACTCACTAGGGTGGACGGCTTGTTGTTGAGTAATTTCGCCATTGGCACTTGGCAAAAAAGAGAAATGAGGGCGGCCTGGGTGTGACGGGAGACTTTCTGACGACCCTGAGGGACAATAATCAGACGCCAATCTTGTCAAAATGCAAGCACTTTGCCGGAGGGGTTGCTAATAGCAAGAGCTGAAACTCTAAGGGCGCGATCTTACCGCCTGTCCACGCCACACTCCCGCTGCGGCGAAGGTGGAGAATTTGGCGCCCAACGAAATCTCCATTCACTGTTTAAGTTTAAGTTTATCTATTAGTGTCACAAGTAAGCTTACATTAACACTGCAATGAAGTTACTGTGAAAATCCCCTAGTCGCCACACTCCAGCGCCTGTTCGGGTTACGCTGAGAGAGAATTTAGCACGGCCAATGCACCCTAACCAGCACGTCTTTGGACTGTGCGAAGGAAACAGAGCACCCGGATGAAACCCACACAGACATGGGAAGAATGTGCAGAATCCGCACAGATAGAGACCCAAGCCCGGAATTGAACCCGAGCCCCTGGCACTATGAGGCAGCAGTGTTAACCACTGTGCCACCATGCCATCCACTGCAGTGGCATCGGAGAATCCCAGCCGTGGACGAGGTCGGAGGGTTCCGGTGACATTCCTCTGTGTGAATTTTACCAATCTTTGCCATTGGATTTCCCCTAGAATCAAGGCCTAGCTCCTCAGGGCTGCTTTATAAAACGGCCTGCGCTGATTGAACTGGTTACTTGGCGCGATCCTGCACATCTCGAATGAATAATTAATGACAGCATCAATTTGCTTTTCATTCTGAGCCCAGTAGGTAACAAAAACTCTGTGCCTACCTCGATATTCTGTCACTGCTGTTTTCCTTGGCACAATTCTGTGTAGACCACTGCAGAGAGAAGCAGCTAAGTGCCAATCATTTTTAAAAATTATATACATTTCTCCGCTGTCCGTATCCTAACTTGTACTGAGTCTAGTTTGGACATTATCCCATGCTTTGGCCCCTCAGAAGGAGCTTTCCCTTCCCCTCCCTCCCTCCCCTCCCCTCCCCTCCAAGCCTGCTTCACCATTTAATAAGATCGTTGCTGAACTGACTGTGACCTCAAGCCCACGGTGGCACAGTGGTTAGCACTGCTGCCTCACAGTGCCAGGGACCCGGGTTCGATTCCTGGCTTGGGTCACTGTCTGTGTGGAGTTTGCACATTCTCCTCATGTCTGCGTGGGTTTCCTCCAGATGCTCTGGTTTCCTCCCACAGTCCAAAAGACCTATTCTCAGAAAAGCATCTACAGGCCAATCAAAGTGTCAATTATCACTAGCAGAAACTGCAAGCACTTGCAACATCTTCATCCAATGAAAATAAGCATTGTGCAATTGGCAGAATAGATCATAGTGCCAGAGCTGTCAATCAAGCACGTTTTCCCTGGGGCTCAGGTGTTTTAACAGGCTAATAGATTTCTGGACTCTCAACCAAGCCTCATTATATATTCTTGCCTGAGAGTTCAAAGACATATTAGAATACCCAGACCCGGCCCCCAGCAATGAAAATCCCGTTCTTCCTCCCAGAAATTACCCCAACTCCCACCACCTACTTCAAAGATGAAAATCCAGCCCCAAGAGGCTCATTCTGACATCTTGTAGCATCAAACTGCGACATAAGATTGTGACACATTGGTGTGTGATACTATCAAACTTCCTCGATACTTCTTTCACTTTAGTAGGAAAGATTGCATTGATTAGTGGCTCATTCATTTAGGATAGACAAAGCTGAGGGGTGACTTGATGGAGGTCTTTGAGATTATGCAAGGGTTTGCTTGAGGAAATGGAGAGATGTTTCCAACTGCAGGTGAGATCGAGGCTAATGTATAATAGTCACTGACAACTCCAATTGGGGGAATCAGCAGAAACCTTAGCAGGGATTTTCCAGCCCTCCACACCGGCAGGATCTTCCTGTCCCACTGATGTCGATGGCTCAACAACCCGGACAGAGGGAAGCTCATCCTTTGTTACCAGGACAGTGATGAGAATGTGGAACTGGTCACCGCAAGAGTATCCAATGTCATGAATGGAGTCAAGGAGAAGCTAGGCAGAAACATGAGGGAGAAAGGAATCTGAGAGGTTATGTTGGTGAGGTGTGGGGGGAAGAAAGACAAGTGGGAGGAGATTCATGTGGAGCATAAACACCATTATAGACCAGTAGGGCCAAATGGCCTGTTTTTGTCCTGTACTTACTTTGCAGTAATTTATAACATCACCTTACAATACGAACCAAAAGGCTTGAAATCTGTAACTGAATTTAAGTGTGGGCGAGACTTGGTTCAAACCAGCTTGAAAGTGAGTGGTTATTTAGATGAATTTTAGCAAACATTTTTCGACAGTCTTCATACACTGGCCACCCAAGACCTGCATTGTGAGAAATATGGAAGCTGTCACTTCCAGTCACCATGTCAGTGCTTGTCCTGTAATGTTGAGAGGCACCAATGTGTAGTTTTAAGAAACTGGGTCAAGTGACTTCTGCTAGCATAAAGCATTCCGTCAGTAAATACATGTCTCATTTTTTTGTTGTGTCAGCTCCATTTAACCATTAACTTTTTATGTCTCCCCCTCAGCACTGACCTCCCCCTTGTAACTACTTTGCAGTTGGCACACCTGACAATTTGCTTCAAGCTAGCCAATTCGGGGAATGTTCTGAAATAAGGGCCTTCCATGGATTTCTTTCAGAAAGATAGCCCTGTGTACATCCGCTATTGGATACATTGGACAAAGGCTCAATGGGCCTTTACCTGGCAGATTGACTCTGTATTTAAAGTAACATCAGTCCCATTCAACCTGCCAGAATGTCATTAGCCTGAATCCTTACCTCTCCATTTTTTTCCCCACAGACGCATCCGGATCTGCTGATTGCATCATACACACATAGAAACATTCATAGAAACCAGAAGCAGGAGTAGGCCATTCAGCCCTTCTAGCCTGCTCTGCCATTTATTTTGATGGCTGATCATCAAGTTCATCATCCTGATTCCTCCTTTCTCCCCCTATCCCTTGATCCCATTAGCCCCAAGAGCTATATCTAATTTCTTCTTGACTCACGCAGTGTTTTAGCCTCAGTTAGTTTCTGTGGTAGTGAATTCCACACATTCACCATTCCAGAACTATGACCCCACCATCAGGAACATTTTACCCTGTCTAACCCTGTTAGAATTTTATAAGTTTCTATGAGATCCTCTCTCACTTTTCTAAATTCTAATGAATATAATCGTAATTGACTTAGTCTCCCCTCATATGACAGACCTGCCATTCCAGGAATCAGCCTGGATAACCTTCGCTGTACTCCCTCTATAGCAAGGACATCCTTCCTCAGATAAGGACACAAAACTGGCACACAGTGGCTCCAGGTGTAGCCTCACCAACACCCTACTATTGCAGCAAAACATCCCTATCCCTTGCTGTGAAGGCCAACATACCATTTGCCTTCTTTACTGCCTGCTGTACCTGCGCGCTTACTTTCAGCGACTGATGCATGAGGACACCAAGGTTACGCTGAGTATCCACTTCTCTCAACTTACACCCATTCAAATAATAATCTTTCTTCCTATTTTTTGCTTCTAAAGTGGATAACCTCATATTTATCCACATTACACTGCATCTGCCATGCAGATGCCCACACACTTTGCCTGTCTCACTGATGCATCTCTGCATCCTCCTCACAGCTCACCCTCCCACCCAACTTTGTATCATCTGCACATTTGTAGATAATACATTTGGGTCCCTCGTCCAAATCATTAATATACAATGTGCACAGTTGGGGTCCTTGCACAGATACTTGTGGTATCCCACTAGTCACCGCCTGTCAATCAGAAAATGACCCACTGGCAGTCAGTGACTAGTGCAACACTGTGTAATTTTTATTCATACAATCTTACAGCACGAAAGGAGGCCATTCACTCCACCATGCCTGTGCTGACTCTTTGAAAAAGCTCCCCAATTAGTTCCATTCCCCTGCACTTTCCCCAAAGGCCTGCATTATTCTTCCTTCGCAAGTATACATCCAATTGCCTTCTGAATGACAATGTTCATAGAATCATAGAATCCTACAGTGCAGAAGGAGGCCATTCGGCCCATGGAGTCTGCACCAACCACAATCCCATCCAGCCCCCATACCCACAATCCCATGCATTTACCCTAGCTAGTCCCCCTGACACTAAGGGGCAATTTAGCATGGCCAATCAACCTAACCCGCACGTCTTTGGAGTGTGGGAAGGAACTGATGCACCCGGAGGAAACCCACACAGACACGGGGAGAACGTGCAGACTCCACACAGACAGTGACCCAAGACAGGAATCGAACCCAGGTCCCTGACGCTGTGTGGCAGCAATGCTAACCACTGTGCTACCGTGCCGCCCTCTGAGGCAGCATATTCCTGATCATAACAATGAACTCATTGTGGAAAGAAATTCTGTTCAATTCACTTTGAGTTATTTTTCCAATTGTTTTAAACCCTCTAAATTCTGCTTACTGCCTGTCCTGCTGGTGGAGCCCATTGCTTTGTATTTACTTTTATCAAACCCATCACTGATTTCGAAGCTGAACTTTCTCTGCTCAATGGTTCCATTCTCATGTTTAATTAGCTTCGCCTATAGATCTTGTCAAGTTAGTTTGTAAAGATGGAAATAATGACCTGGAGCCATTTCAACTAAACTTTTCTCAAAATCCATTGAAATTTTTGCTTTCATCTTTTCTGGGATTAATAAAAAGAAGCACTGTTTCAAAAAAAATACAGTTTAAGAGCTTCTTTATGAGTTTGGTTCATTGAAGCCCCTTTTTAAAAGCTGCATTGGCACAATAGCAATAGTGTTGGTCGCTGCAAATTCTAAAACATGATGTGGAGATGCCGGCGTTGGACTGGGGTGGGCACAGTAAGAAGTCTCACAACACCAGGTTAAAGTCCAACAGGTTTACTTGGAATCACGAGCTTTCGGAGCGGCTGTTCCTTCATCAAGTGAGCCTTTTATTTGGAATCACAAGCTTTCGGAGCGGCTGCTCCTTCATCAGGTGAGTTGTTGTGAGACTTCTTACTGTGCCCACCCAGTCCAACACCGGCATCTCCACATCATCTACTCCAGGAAGTCACTTTACATGGTTTTCATGGCAGCATTGTTAATGCCATTGAGTTATTTCAACCACTATGAGTCTCATCCTTGTTTTTAAATCCCTCCATCTGCCTGCCTCTACACATCATAGAATCCCTACAGTGCAGAAAGAGGCCATTCGGCCCATCGAGCCTGCTCCGACAACAGTCCCACCTAGGCCCTATCCCCATAACCCCATGCATTTACCCTAGCTAGTCCTCCTGACACGAAGGGGAAATTTAGCATGGCCAATCCACCTAACCCGCACGTCTTTGGACTGTGGGAGGAAACCGGAGCACCCGGAGGAAACCCACGCAGACACGAGGGGAATGTGCAAACTCCACACAGACAGTGACCCGAGGCCGGGGATCGAACCTGGGTCCCTGGAGCTGGGAGGCAGCTGATATCTCCGGAAACTCTTGCAGTCTCTACTCATTCTAACCTAATTTTAGTTGCTCCACCATTGGCGGTGGGCGGCCCTGCTGTCGGTTGCTTTGGTCCCGAACGCTAAAATTACCTCCCTGAATCACTCTGCTTTTCTGACCTTTTTGAAAAAATATTAGTTTACGGGATGTGGACGTCGCTGGCTAAGTCAGCATTTATTGCCCCTTGAGAAGGTGGTGGTAAGCTGCCTTCCTGAACCGCTGCAGTCCATGTGGTGTAGATACACCCAAAGTGCTGTTAGGGAAGGAGTTCCAGGATTTTGACCCAGCGACAGTGAAGGAACGGCCGATATGCTTCCAAGTCAGGATGGTGCTTTATTTACTTTATTTATTAGTGTCAGAAGTAGGTTTACATTAACACTGCAATGAAGTTACTGTGAAAATCCTCTAGTCGCCACACTGTTCGGATACACTGAGAGGAATTTAGCATGCCCAATGCACCTAACCTGCATATCTTTCAGACTGTGGGAGGAAACCGGAGCACCCGGAGGAAACCCACACAGACACGGGGAGAATGTGCAGGCTCCGCACAGACAGTGACCCGAGCCGGGAATCGAACCCGGGTTCTTGGCGCTGTGAGGCAGCAGTGCTAACCACTGTACCACCATGCTGCCCCACATGGCGTATGGCTTGGAGGGAAAGCTCCAGGTGGTGGTGTACCCAGGTATCTGCTGCCCTTGATCTTTTAAGTGGCAGAGGTTGTGGGTTTGGAAAATGCTGTCGAAGGAGCCTCGGAGCAGTGCGTAGTGTCGACGGTCCACACTGCAGCCTTTGTCTTTTGAGATGCTGCTTAAATCCGAGCGTTTTTTCACCTGTCTTAGTATTTCCTTATGTGGCTCAAGATTAAAGAGTTTTTGATGACTCTCTGGGTGGATTTTTCCCATCCCACTCGCCGCGGGAATCGTAGCGAGCGGGACACGGACCATGCAAAGGCCTGTTGACTTCAGGTGAGATTTTCTGGCCTTGGGGTGAAGGCGGCTGGAAAATCCCGCCCTCTGTGTAGTTCCTCGGGATGTTTTGCTACGTAAAAAGCATTTTCTAAATGCAAGTGCTTGCTTGTTAATTGCAATGCCAGTTTTAGAGTGGCATCAGTGTAAATAATTGATGCCCTTGGCAACATCACTATGACAAGCACCAGTGAATACTGTAGGTTGAAAGGTCAAACAGGTCACTATTTAATTCTTCCAAGGTTAAAGAATGAGGATCATGTCTTAGGGTAGCACAGTGGTTAGCACTGATGCCTCACAGCGCCTGGGACTCGGGTTCAATTCGGGCCCCGGGTCACTGTCTGTGTGGAGTTTGCACATTTTCCCCATATCTGCATGGGTTGCCTCCATAGTCCAGTTTCCGCCCACAGTCCAAAGATGTGTGGGTTAGGTTGATTGGCCATGCTAAATTGACCTAGTGTCAGGGGGATTAGCAGAGTAAATGTGTGGGGTTATGGGAATAGGACCTGGGTGGGATTGTTGCCGGTGCAGACTCAATGGGCCAAATGGCCTCCTTCTGCACTGGAGGGATTCTATGAGATGAGGACGTGTGGAACATGTGTCCCATCATATCTGAGTACTTACATAGCATTCAGAATAACTGGGCTCTATTTCAGCCAATAAATGTTCACGACCAGCTGATACAGATATCGGTGGACCTCTTTTCTCTCTCACTGCTTCCCGTTCTCATTTGCCGCCTTCTTCCTTCGTTGCTGGGCACTGCAGTAAAGATAAGAACAAGTAACAGTTTCTGCTGTCCTATTCACTGTGAGTCACACATAGTTTGAGAATGGGGGTAAACCTTTTAGGACTGAGGTGAGGAGAAATTTCTTCACTCAGGGAGTGGTGTATCAGTGGAATTCACTACCACAGAATGTAGTTGAGGCCAAAACATTGTGTGATTTCAAGAAGGAATTAGATATAGCTCTTGGGGCTAAAGGGATCAAGAGATATGGGGGGAAGGGGGGATCAGGATATTGAATTTGATGATCAGCCATGATCAAAATGAATGGCAGAGCAGGCTCGAAGGGCTGAATGGCCTACTCCTGCTTCTGTTTTCTATGTTTCTATGCCAATGAATACAATATCTTAGGAGCCACATGGTCATTATCTTGTCGGGCTTGAGGGTGGTAATGAGAGAGAGATGTTATCAGAAGATCATCAGAGCGCCATCGTTATGACGTCGTAACTCAACATGGCTTAGTGCTTTAGTGCGCTTGTTTACCTTCAATTCCTCTTTATTGATGCAACGTGTAACCTTGGACTGCATGAAGCAAATTAGCTCCAAAGGATTGAAAGCAAATGTTTGGCATCATTGTGAAAGAGTAGCCTTGTTGTTGTCGTTAGTTTTGGGATGGTTATTTGACTTGATTTGGCCTATGGCATAGCTGGTGCTGGGAGCAAAAGTCAAACTCGCTGGTGTTGAAGAAGTTAGAAATCAAGAAGTGAGCCTCCTTAGAAGCAATATCCATTTTCTATACAGAACAATAATTGGTACAAACAATCCGGGGGCTCCCAGTGCGTAGGAATCCTCCCCTTCACAGCACAAGTTTCAGAGCAACAATGGGCACATGTCACAACCAGTTTTGTAACGTAGGTCACACTGGATCACATGGGATCAAGGGTGAACTAGCTAGATGGATTCAGAACTGGCTTGGCCATTGAAGACAGAAGGTAGCGGTGGAAGGGTGTTTTTCTGAATGGAGGTCTGTAACTGGTGGTGTTTATGATATGGAGATGCCGGCGTTGGACTGGGGTAAACACAGTAAGAAGTCTCACAACACCAGGTTAAAGTCCAACAGGTTTATTTGGTAGCACAAGCCACTAGCTTTCGGGGCGCTGCTTCTTAAGGAGCAGCGTTCTGAAAGCTAGTGGCTTGTGCTACCAAATAAACCTGTTGGACTTTAACCTGGTGTTGTGAGACTTCTTACTAGTGGTGTTCGCAGGGATCAGTGCTGGGACCTCTGTTGTTTGTAATATATTTAAATGACTTGGAAGAGAGTGTAGCTGGTCTGATTAGCAATTTTGCAGATGATACTAAGACTGCTGGAGTTGCGGATAGTGATGAAGATTGTCAGTGAATACAGCAGGATGTAGATAGGCTGGAAAATTGGGCAGAGAAATGGCAGATGGAATTTAATCCGGGCAAATGTGAGGTGATGCATTTTGGTAAATCCAATTCAGGTGGGAGCTATAAAATAAATGGCAGAACGATCGGGAGTGTAGACACACAGAGAGATCTGGGAGTACAGGTCCACAGATCCTTAATAGTGGCAGCACAGGCGGAAAAGGTGGTGAAGAAAGCATATGGCACGCTTGTCTTCATCGGGCGGGGCATCGAGTATAAAAGTTGGAAAATTATGTTACAGTTATATAAAACGTTGGTTAGGCCACATTTGGAATTGAATGTGTTCAATTCTGGTCACCACACTACCAGAAGAATGTGGAGGCTTTGACGGGAGTACAGAAAAGGTTTACCAGAATGTTGCCTGGTTTGGAGGGTATTAGCTATGAGGAGAGATTGAATAAACTGGGATTGTTCTCCCTGGAAAGACACAGGCTGAGGGGGGGCGACCTGATGGAAGTTTATAAAATTATGAGGGGTATAGATAAGGTGAACAGTTGGAAGCTTTTTCCCAGGGCAGAAATGACAATTACAAGGGGGCACAAGTTCAAGATAAGGGGGAAAGATTCAGTTGAGATGTGCGGGGGAAGCTTTTTTACACAGAGGGTGGTGGGGGCCTGGAATGCACTGCCAAGTGAGGTGGTTGAGGCAGACACGTTAGTGACATTTAAGACTTATCTGGATAGACACATGAACAAATGGGAATAGGGGGAAATAAGCGGTTAGTCTAGGTAGGACAATGTGATCGGCACAGGCTTGGAAGGTCGAAGGGCCTGTTCCTGTGCTGTACTGTTCTTTGTTCTTTGTTCACTTGATATAGATTTTGGAAGAGGCTTCGGTATTCCTGAGCGAAGTTCCTGCTGAAACATATGTTCTTTCACAGGTGGTGTTGGACTCAAGTCACATCCTCTGGTCCAAGAACTCAAACTAGTGATTCAGAATTGGTTGATGTCGAGAGAGGAAAAGGCACACACACACACACACATGATCTAGCTTAGGCACAAGATGTATGACCCAGTTAAAGTCATCACGGAGCCTAATGGAAGCAGTTCACCATGTGCTAAAGTGTCGATTTGAATCCTGTGTAATTGTCGATGAATTAAATTCTCGCCCATGGTGTTTGCTCTCCAGCTGTTCTTCGTGTGTGAAGAAGAGCTCGTTCCTTCACTTCTTCAATCCCTCTCCTACCATGAGCACCATTGGGCATTTAGTATCAGGTAATGCTGGAAAATCTCAGCAGGTCTGACAGCATTCGCTGAGAGAGAATAGAGCCAATGTTTCGAAACATTAGCCGGAATTTTAATGGGGCCGGCGAGGTTTGCAGAGCGGAATTCTCCGTTAGCCTCGGGCGAGATTTTACGAGCCTCGCCCGAGCGCGGTTGTAAAATACCGGCCATTGTCTCTATTCTCCCTCCACAGATGCTGTCAGACCTGCTGAGGTTTTCCAGCGTTTTGTGTTTTTTGTTTCTGATTCCAGCATCCACAGTATTTCGCTTTTATCTTGCGCCAGGTGATTGGTCAGTAAGTTTGCTCATCTTTGGGGTGAATTGGACTTGTCACTTTTTAAAAATAAAATACTGATTTGGCCCCGAACACTTTGGGAGGTTCTGAGATCATGAAAGATGTATGAAGACCAAGTCAGAGAGAGTGGTTGAGGCAGGTACAATGGCAACATTTAAAAAGCATTTGGATAAGTACATGGATGGGAAAGGGTTCGAGGGATATGGGCCAAAGGCGGGCAATTAGGACTAGCTGGGGGGGCACCATGGTGGGCATGGGCTGGATGGGCTGAAGGGCCTGTTTCTGAGCTGTATTGCTCTATGACTCAAAGTCCTATTTTTTCTTTCTTGACTGATTGAATGAAGCAAAGGGGAAGGTTGGAGGTGAGAGGCAGGCTTACTGACTCTGGTCACAACTGCGAGGGTTAATAGGTACAAGTGTCTGCAAAATGATTATTGTTTAGTGGAAAGTGATGGGTCCAAACCCACAACATGAACTCAGCTTTCCACTTTGCTGACAATCTCTGTATTTTCGACATTTTCTGCAATCCTAAACAGTTGCCAGGAAATGTTCCACTTGGATCAGGGTTTCTGCCCATTCTTACAACAACTTGTTCCCAGACCCCTTTCTCGTGTAACAAAGATGTGTTAGTGAGTGAAGAATGACTGGCAGACCCTGCTGGGCTGTTGGCACTGTGTTCGCTGAGCAAATAATTGGGAACAGTTTGTGCTTGGATCAAGATTATACATCTCAGTACCCCAAGCTGGCCGAGGCATCCTGAGAGGCAACTGAAGAGTAAGTGGCTGAATTAATTGGCATTCTACTCCTGAGTTCAGTCTTCTGATCCTGTAGACCCACCACTTGGAATCACACACCCCATTTGATTTCATTTATTATTGTCACATGTATTAGTATACAGTGAAAAGTATTGTTTCTTACGCGCTGTACAGACAAAGCATACCATGCATAGAGAAGGAAAGGAGAGGGTGCAGAATGTTGTGTTACAGTCATAGCTAGGGTGTAGAGAAAGATCAACTTAATATAAGGTAAGTCCATTCAAAAGTCTGATGGCAGCAGGGAAGAAGCTGTTCTTGAGTCGGTTGATACATGACCTCAAACTTTTGTATCTTTTTCCCCGACAGGAGAAGGTGGAAGAGAGAATGGCTGGGGTGCGTGGGGTCCTTGATTATGCTGGCTGCTTTTACGAGGCAGTGGGAAGTGTAGACAGAGTCAATGGATGGGAGGCTGGTTTGCGTGATGGACTGGACTACGTTCACGACCCTTTTGTAGTTTCTTGCAGTCTTGGTCCGAGCAAGAGCCATACCAAGCTGTGATACAACCGGAAAGGATGCTTTCTCTGGAAACATTGGTGAGAGTCTTAGCGGACATGCTGAATTTTCTTAACCTCCTGAGAAAGTTGGTGGGCTTTCTTAACTATAGCGTCAGCGTGGAGGGACCTGGACAGAAGAGCTCTGATGGTTTGTCAGTTGGGTATTGCATTACCCAGTTGCAATTGGGCTGCACAGAACAAAGGGATCCTAGGCTCAATGTTATGCAGGGTAAGATTGTCAGACCTGGCTTCAGTGCCTCTTAAGCTGGGGAAGGCATACTTTGACTAGATATTCTGTCACTCCACACTATCTCGCATCTCCTGCTCGAAGACTATTCACTTGGGCAGGATGGGTGACGATAGAATTGGAATCAATTTGTAATACCCCACGGATCATATTTGAAGTGTGAAGCTTGGCTCAGTGTTCCCTTTCTTCCATCAGAGTCCAGTCCCTCTCCAGAGACTTGAGCGCAGAATCCAGGCTGCTACTCTAATGCAGTACGGAATGAGTGCTGCACTGTCAGAGATGCAGCCTTTCAGATAAGACATCAAACTGAGGGAGTGTCTCCCCATCATGTGGATGTTATTGATCTTTTTAGCTTGAGCTGAGCAGGGGAGATAGAATCATTGAATCTCTACAGTGCAGAAGGAAGCCATTCGGTCCATCGAGTCTGCACCATCTCTCTGACAGAGCATCTTACCCAGGCCCACTCCCATAATCTCACACCCCCTAACCTACACATTGTGGGACACCAGGGGGCAATTTAGCATGGCCAATCCACCTAAACTGCACATCTTTGGACTGTGGGAGGAAGTCGGAGCTCCCAGAGGAAACCCACGCAGACACGGGGAGAATGTGCAAACACCACACAGACAGTCACCCGTGGCCGGAATTGAACCTGAATCCCTGGTAATGTGAGGCAGCAGTGCTAACCACTGTGCCACCGTGCCATCATATCTTCAATATCTTGGTTAAATCTATCCCTCGACCAGTTCCTAAAACATTATCTACTCACAGGCGGTATGCAGACGATCGGTGGGGAAGCGGAGGGGGGGGGGGGGGGGGGCACTGCCGCTCTGCAGTGGTGATCAGTGGGGGCAGGGATGCTGTTTCTGGGTGGTGTGAGGCTCACAATAGCAGGGGGGGGGGAGGCTGGCTGCAGCAGCAGAGACCTGACAGCTCTCTCTCTCTGTCAGCCCTCTGCTGTTGGAATTGCGCATGTGCGGCCACAGAGATCTGCACATGCGCAATAGCTCCTTCTGCTGCCTTATCAAGCTGGCTGGAGAATTAAACCCTGCCCACTGTCTCTAGTCGCTAGAAGCAGTCTGGCCCATTTTTCCATGCATAAGATTGGGAATAAAAACGAACAAAAAAAACGGACCGGCAACTCTCCCATTTTCACGCCAGCTGGAACTTAGAATTTTTCTTGTAAAATTCCTCCCACGAAGTCTGAGGTCTGATCTGGTTGAAACAGAGTCCGGGATAGTGAGAAGGAATAGAAGTATACTTATATCAGTGAGGAGAAAAGCTTCAGTTGAATGG
This sequence comes from Mustelus asterias, assembly GCF_964213995.1. NCBI lineage: Eukaryota > Metazoa > Chordata > Chondrichthyes > Carcharhiniformes > Triakidae > Mustelus > Mustelus asterias. Next base: position 72,792,772 of record NC_135821.1, on the reverse strand, counting down.
ACTGGCTATCCATATGATCAGGAAGACAACCTGACAGTGAACCAATAGTCTGTGAGGATTCATAAGCGATCCCACAGTGTTCAAGAGAGAATGTGTAGAACCTGCAACCTCAGAGAAAAATCTGAACAAGATTGGGGAGATTGGTGAAACCACTACAGTGCTTATCTCTGTAAACCAGAGATGAAGACAAAGACTTTGCTGTGAGATGTTGGATATTTAACTAGTATTTATTGAGTTGGAGATTTGGGGAGAAGATGCAGTATATATGATTAACATGTTAATATATCGGTGATGTATATTACTGATACATCATGGAGTGAGATAGTCCCATGCAGATCATCGCCTAGAGACTACCTTGTGAACAGTTAGCATTATACCAAATAAAGGATAGAGTTTATTCATAGTATGGCCTCCAGCTTTATTTGTACGTCCAAGACCGGAACGCTCACATACCAGACCAAAGACAACAATAGGCGAGTGCCAATAAAACAGCAAAAATCTCATAGTTGCTGTAAAACAATTCCACCTCCACACCCCCCCCCCCCCCCCCCCCCCCCCACACACCCCAGCTCCCTGCCAAAATGTGCCACAACATTTTGCCTCAGTAGGTCTTCAAAAATGTGAGTCCCTAATTAACTAAAGAAGATCTGGCTTTTACAGCAGCTTGCATTTGTATCGTGCTGTACCATAGCACAACACCACAAGGTGGGCGGCACGGTGGCACAGTGGTTAGCACTGCTGCCTCACAGCACCAGGGACCCGGGTTCAATTCCAGCCTCGGGTGACTTTCTAAGTGGAGTTTGCACGTCCTCCCCGTGTCTACATGGGTTTCCTCCGGGTGCTCCGGTTTCCTCCCAAAGTCTGAAAAATGCATTTGAGGTAATGCATTTTGGAAGGTCTAATGCAGATGGGAAATATACAGTAAATGGCAGAACCCTTAAGAGTATTGATAGGCAAAGGGATCTGGGTGTACAGGTACACAGGTCACTGAAAGTGGCAATGCAGGTGGAGAAGGTAGTCAAGAAGGCATCCGGCATGCTTGCCTTCATCGGCCGGGGCATTGAGTTTAAAAATTGGCAAGTCATGTTGCAGCTTTATAGAACCTTAGTTAGGCCGCACTTGGAATATAGTGTTCAATTCTGGTTGCCACACTACCAGAAGGATGTGGAGGCTTTGGAGAGGGTACAGAAAAGATTTACCAGGATGTTGCCTGGTATGGAGGGCATTAGCTATGAGGAGAGGTTGGAGAAACTTAGTTTGTTCTCACTGGAACGACGGAGGTTGAGGGGCGACCTGAAAGAAATCCACAAGATTATGAGAGGCATGGACAGAGTGGATAGTCAGAAACTTTTTCTCAGGATGGAGGAGTCAATTACTAGGGGGCATAGGTTTAAGGTGCGAGGGGCAAGGTTTAAAGGAGATGTACGAGGCAGATTTTTTATACAGAGCGTAGTGGGTGCCTGGAACTCGTTGCCGGGGGAGGTAGTGGAAGCGGATACAGTAGTGACTTTTAAGGGGCATCTTGACAATACATGAACGGGATGGGGATAGAGGGATATGGTCCCCGGAAGGGTAGGGGGTTTTAGTTAAGTCGGTGCATGGTCGGTGCAGGCATGGAGGGTCGAAGGGCTTGTTCCTGTGCTGTAATTTTCTTTGTTCTTTGTTCTAAATGTGCTGGTTAGGTGCATTGGCCAAGCTAAATTCTCCCTCAGTGTACCCGAACAGGCGCCAGAGAGTGGCGACTAGGGGATTTTCACAATAACTTCATTGCAGTGTTAATGTAAGCCTACTTGTGGCAATAATAAATACATCTTTACGGTGCTTCATAGGCGTATCATTGGCCAAAATGGCAGCAAGCCAAGGCAGGAGACAGGTCACCATAAACTTGATCAGAGGGGTAGATTGTTAGGAGGATGAGGGAGAGTCGGTGAGGGCACTTCGTGTCCAGGCCTGGTACAGCCGCCAATGTTGGGGTGAATGTATCATGAGTCTGTGTGGGCGGTGGGCAGCCTCACTTACCAGCATTACATCCTGGCAACCATGGGAAAATACCCGTCTACCTTCCCAAGGTGTTGTGAATGCGACCGGTTTGGGGGGGCGGGGGGGGGGGCTCTACTGGTGGCAGTGCTGCCTCATAAGTTACCCCTTGTTTTCAACAAAGGATCAAGCAAAAGGTTTCTTTCTTTGATTCAAGAGTAATATTATTTTGATGTACAGAATGTCTTGTTCCATTGTGTGGATTGATGTATTTGATACAGATTTGGGAAGGGGGTCCGGTTGGAATGTATATTGTACCGGCAGTGGGAATCTGGTTGGGATGTATATTGTACCGGCAGTGGGAGTCCAGTTGGGATTTATATTGTACCGGCAGTGGGAGTCCAGTTGGCATTTATATTGTACCAGCAGTGGGAGGCCAGTTGGGATTTATATTGTACCGGCAGTGGGAATCTGGTTGGGATTTATATTGTACCGGCAGTGGGAATCCGGTTGGGATTTATATTGTACCGGCAGTGGGAATCCGGTTGGGATTTATATTGTACCGGCAGTGGGAATCCGGTTGGGATTTATATTGTACCGGCAATGGGAGTCCAGTTGGGATTTATATTGTACCGGCAGTGGGAGGTCAGTTGGGATTTATATTGTACCGGCAGTGGGAATCCGGTTGGGATTTATATTGTACCGGCAGTGGGAATCCGGTTGGGATTTATATTGTACCGGCAGTAGGAATCTGGTTGGGATTTATATTGTACCGGCAGTGGTTTCTTCAATCTCAGTTATCTGTTGATCAATCATCTGTGTAAAGTTTCCTCAAGTATTGCAATTACTTCCTGTTACGTCTTCCGCTCTTGTCACACTTTATTGTAGCACCCTATAAAACAGATCCTATTCCCACTGAGTTAAAGGGAAATCTGCTTGGGAATATGTGGCTAATTAGGTGACCGTCTCCAGTGATAACTTGATCAATCCCAGACTCTCGCCTTTATTACCTCTTAGATTAACTCCATCTGGGATGAAAATTCATTGGATATCTCGCGCACCTCCCCCCTTGATGAGGCAGAGAGAAATTGGGGATGGGGGAATGGAACAGGTTTTGGACACTTAGGCGGCCTCTCAGAGTTTTCCAGAACTGGACTGCTGACCATTGGCAGCTGCGCCGTCAGCCATCTTAAGGGCCTGAAGTCTGGTTCTGCCCTCCCTGAAACAACTCTGCCTCTTGCTCAACTCCCCTCTCTGAATGCAGCTGAAAATCGGGCTCTTTGATGTTAAATCTGACTCTTTTAAAAGTAGTCATGATGTGGAGATGCCGGCGTTGGACTGGGGTGAACACAGTAAGAAGTCTCACAACACCAGGTTAAAGTCCAACAGGTTTATTTGGTAGCAAATACCATAAGCTTTCGGAGCGCTGCTCCTTCGTCAGATGGAGTCTATCTGACGAAGGAGCAGTGCTCCTGGTGTTGTGAGACTTCTTACTGTCTTTTAAAAGTAGCCATGTGAGCACCTCGCAACCAAAGTGTCTTTCAGTCTGTGGCAGCTGTTTGCACCCATCCCTAACCTCCCCCCCCCCCCCCCCCCTCCACCCCTGGCCAATAGCACCCCAGTTATTCTATAAAATGGCTCCTGGAAAACTATAGAGACTGTTTATCATTAACTATCTATCAGAAAACAACACGCTGCACTTTTATATGGCTTGAATCGCGATGGGTATATTTGATCTTCCAGTCATAATGATTTTTTTTGTCTTTGAATTTCAAGACGGCCGCCGCCTTGTGCTTTGTGTATTGAACAAGAAAGCTGCGGGTCAGCAGGAGAAGTAGATGAAATCCATTACTGCACATTCTGACCTTTGTTGACCCCCCGAGGTGAAAGGCAAGAGTAGAATACTGGAGAAGTAGGTTCAATAAAACCTCTTGACATCAAAGTCTTTATTGGGACTGGCAAAGAAGGAATAGACACCAATGATTAGGATTAAGGTGGCATTGCCATGGCAACCTCTTTTATTTTGCTGAATGCATTATTGTAGTCAAGTACCGTGTTTCCTTCCAAGGCCCTAATTGATCCGCACTCATCTTGTTTACAGCGAAATAAAATCAAGTGAAAGGGTAATTAAATGAAGGAGAAATATCCACTGTGAAGGAGGGTTTGTGAGTTTTTGCCTCACGTTGTCCAGCTGCTTACAGCCTGGACGCTATCACTCCCCACCGTCAATTTGCTTTTTACGGCATGTCCAAGTTGTGTTAATAAGGCTTCGCCCTGAAGCTACTCCCGGATATCAGACGTTAACTGCCATGCAGTTAATTTCACAGACTGGGTTGCAAACGCCATCTGAAATCATCGGTGTATAAACCGGGTCAAAAGATGACTCCCCTTCCCCATTTTCTTTTACCTTGCCATGTCTCGAATAGAACTGAACCGAATAATTGTGCCGGATGAGACGAGGGAAGTAATCTCCTGAGATTCGCTCTTATTCCAGCACATATTCGGCCTGCGATTACTTCTACCCAGTTGCATTGGAAAGCAAGCAGGAATGTTCAAAGGCAGCGATGCCATGACAGCTTATGGCTGCTGTTAATATTGTGGGCTGGATTCACTATACCAATCGCGGTAACAACCCCACTCTACAGGGAAGGCTGGAATCACGAGACAGTGTTGCACGTGCAGATGTTTCCGTATGGGTGGAGCTTTATGCCAATCATTGTATTAAGGGCGGCACGGTGGCACAGTGGTTAGCACTGCTGCCTCACAGCGCCAGGGACCTGGGTTCAGTTCCAGCCTTGGGTGACTGTGTGAAGTTTGCGCGTTCTCCCCGTGTCTGAGTGGGTTTCCTCCGGGTGCTCCGGTTTACTCCCACATTCCAAAAATGTGCAGGTTAGGTGGATTGGCCTTGCTAAATTGCTCCTTAGTGTTCCAGGATGTGTGGGTTAGAGGGGTAAATATGTGGGGTTCAGGGCCTATCAAGAAGGTTGGTGCAGACTCAATGGGCCGAATGGCCTCCTTCTGCACTGTTGGGATTCTATGATTTTGCTGGGTTTGAAAGCATGATTGAACAGCCCACACTCATAGAGGTTCCTTGGGTTCCCGGCGCATGGCTTTCACCCAGGTTTGGTATTTCCACAGGAGCAGTACTTCATGTCAAGTCAGGACCTCACTGTTGTGATGAAGCAGCAACAGGAGAACGGCAATACAGCAACTCTCTATATCAGCCAGGATTGAATGGCGGAGCAGACGCGATGGGCCAAGTGGCCTAATTCTGCTCCCATGTCCTGTGGTCTTATGGTCTATTGTGTTCAGGGTGGTTACCACCAAAGAGTTTTGAATGATGTTGGGTCACTCGAGTTGTGGCTATCACTGACCTTGCCTCGTGTCACTGTGTAGCAAGGCACCGTGGCTGCAGTGTGTACGAGCTACGGGATGCACGGCAGCAATGCGCCTAGGCTTTTACGCCAGGACCCCCCCCCCCCCCCCCCCACCAAATCTACGTTCTCTGCCATCTAGAAAGACAAGGGCAGCAGATGCATGGGAGAACCTTCAAGTTCCCCTTCAGGTCACATACCCTTCTGACATGGACACATAACCAGTCCTTCATGGCCACTGGTGTACAATCCTGGAACTTCCTACCTCACAGGACTGTGGGCATACCTTCAAAAGCCCATCACAGAAACAGAGCCAAAACCTGTCACAATATCATTCTTTGAACCCACCTGCTCGCTTGAGAATGCAATGCATTTAACAGCTGGCCTGATCATTGTTAAGAGTAAGGTTGGAATTTGAAGGAAGAACCTCACTCCAGATGGGTTGTTATCAGACAGGCTGGAGGAAACTTATATCTTCTGCCCACGCTTTGATTTTAGAAACCATTTGGCAATTTCTCTGCATCTGCCACTGCTCTTATTTAATTATCGGTGCCTTGAACACATTTTCTACCCAGCAATTTGGAAAATTGCCCAAGCATCTACACAAATCTAACCTGGCCGTTACCTCCCCACCAGTCTATTCTCAAACATCAGTAAAGTGATAGAAGGCCTCATCAGTAGCGATATCAAGCGGCATTTGCTTAGCAATGACCTGCTCACGGACGTTTGGGTTCTGCCAGGGTCAGTCAGCTCCTGACCTCATTACAGCCTTGGTTCAAACATGGACAAAAAGGCTGAACTCCAGAGGTGAGGTGAGAGTGACAGCCCTTGACACCAAGACAGCATTTGACCGGGTGTGGCATCAAGGAGCCCCAGCAAAACTGGAGTCAACGGGAATCAGGGGGAAAACTCCCCGCTGGTTGGAGTCACACCCGGCACAAAGGAAGATGGTTGTGGTGGTTGGAGGTCAATCATCTCAGCTCCAGGACATCTCTGCAGGAGTTCCTCAGATCTTAATGTGTTTCATCAATGACCTTCCCACCATCATCAAGTCAGAAGTGGGGATATTCGCTAATGATTGCACAATGTTAAGTAGCATTCATGACTCAAAGAACAAAGAACAATACAGCACAGGAACAGGCCCTTCGGCCCTCCAAGCCCGCGCCGCTCCCTGGTCAAAACTAGACTATTCTTTTGTATCCCTCCATTCCCACTCCGTTCATGTGGCTATCTAGATAAGTCTTAAACGTTCCAGTGTGTCCGCCTCCACCACCTTGCCCGGCAGCGCATTCCAGGCCCCCACCACCCTCTGCGTAAAATACATCCTTCTGATATCCGTGTTAAACCTCCCCCCCCTCACCTTGAACCTATGACCCCTCATGAACGTCACCATCGACCTGGGAAAAAGCTTCCCACCGTTCACCCTATCTATGCCTTTCATAATTTTATACACCGCTATTAGGTCACCCCTCATCCTCCGTCTTTCCAGTGAGAACAACCCCAGTTTACCCAATCTCTCCTCATAACTAAACCCTTCCACACCAGGCAACATCCTGGTAAACCTCCTCTGTACTCTCTCCAAAGCCTCCACGTCCTTCCGGTAGTGTGGCGACCAGAACTGGGCGCAGTATTCCAAATGCGGCCGAACCAACGTTCTATACAACCGCAACATCAGACCCCAACTTTTATACTCCATGCCCCATCCTATGAGGCTCCTCAGATACTGAAGCAGTCCATGTTCAAATGCAGCAAGACCTAGACAATATCCAGGCTTGGGCTGACAAGTGGCAAGCAGCATTCAAACTACATAAGTGCCAGGCAATGACCACCCCGAACAAGAGAGAATTTAAGCATTACCGTCGCTGAATCCCCCACTATCAACATCCTGGGGTTTGACCAGAGGCTGAACTGGACTAGGAATATAAATACTGTGACTACAAAGGTACGTCAGAGGTTAGGAATCCTGCAGTGAGTAATTCACCTCCTGACTCCTCAAAGCCTGTCCACCACCTTAAGAGGCACAAGTCAGGAGTGTGATGGGTTACATTCCACTTGCCTGGACGAGTGCAGCTCAAGAAGCTCAATAGCATCCAGGACAAAGCTGGCCATTGGATTGGCACCCCATCCACAAACATTTAATCCCTCCATCATCGACGCGCAGTAGCAGTCGTGTGCACCATCTACAAGATGCACGGCAGGACCTCACCAAGGTTCCTTAGGCAGCACCTTCCAAACCCAGGACTGCTACCTAGAAGGACAAGAGCAGCAGATACCTGGGAACATCACCACCTGGAGGTTCCCCTCCAAGTCACTCACCCTCCTGACTTGGAAATATATCGCTGAACTTTCACTGTCGCTGGGTCAAAATCCTGTAACCACCCTCCCTAACAGCACTGTGGGTGTACCTACATCTCAAGGACTGCAGCGGTTCAGGAAGGCAGCTCACCACCACCTTCTCAGGGGCAGTTAGGGATGGGCAATAAATGCTGGCCTAGCCAGCGACACCCGCATCCCATAAATTAATAAAAAATGTCTGCAGACAGATTCAGAACATGCACTCCATGTTCGGAAGCAAAAGAGAAAGAACTTGCATTCAGATAGTGCCTTCCCTGACCCCAGACATCCCCAAAAAAACATTTTATATCCAGTGAGGTACTTGGGAAGTGTAATTACTGTTGCGATGTAGGGAATGGTGCAGCCAATCTGGATCCAACCCGATCCCGAAAAACACCTCACAATGAATAAAGGGTTAACGGATTTGAATGGCGTTGGCTGGAGGATAACTATCGGCAAAGAGAGCAAGGAGATCTCACCTGCTCTTCTCCATGGGAGCTTTCGTGTTCCCACCTGACCGTGCTTTGGAGTACATCCTGTCTGAAAGAAGAGACCTCCAGAGGAACAAGAATCCCTCAGCACTGCACTGAGATGTCAGTCGGGATTATGTGCTCGGCTTCCTGGAGTGGAACCGGAGTCCACAGCTGACTCCAGAGGCGAGAGTGCTACCCACTGAACCACTGGGACTGACACTTTATGGAGCCATGGCTTGTTGTTCTGATGGGCCTCAGGGAGGTCGGCCACTGACTTCTCTGTCAGTGTCCGCTCCTCACTCAAATCAGCACACGTGGCTCTCGGAGACGGGTCCTTCAGGCAGCCTTCAGTCAGCCATGAACATAGAATCCCTACGGTACAGAAGGAGGCCATTTGGCCCCTTATGTCTTCACTGGCTCTCAGCTAGGGGAGTCTAAAACTAGAGGGCATAGGTTTAAGGTGGAAGGGGAGAGATACAAAAGGGTCCAGGGGGCAATTTTTTCACACAGAGGGTGGTGAGTGTCTGGAACAAGCTGCCAGAGGTAGTTGTAGAGGCGGGTACAATTTTGTCTTTTAAAAAGCATTTAGACAGTTACATGGGTAAGATGAATATAGAGGGATATGGGCCAAATGCGGGCAATTGGGACTAGCTTAATGGTAAAAACTGGGCGGCATGGACAAGTAGGGCCAAAGGGCCTGTTCCAATGCTGTAAACCTCTATGACCCTGTGACAGAGCATCTTACCCAGGACCTATCCCCATGACCCAACGTATTTACCCCACTAATCCCCCTAAACTGCACATCCTGGGACTCTAAGGGAGAGTTTAACATGATTAATCCACCCAGCCTGCACATCTTTGGAGTGTGGGAGGAAACTGGAGCATCCGGAAGAAACCCGCGCAGACACGGGGAGAACGTGCAAACTCCACACAGACAGACACCCAAGCCGGGAGTTGAACCTGGGTCTTCCGGCACTGTGAGGCAGCAGGGCTAACCACTGTGCCACCGTGGCACTTTCATGAAACTGAGAGAGGGGAACATTTAACCCTGCAAAACCAAATGCTTTTGAAATTTCCTTATGCGGAAATTCATACTTCGAACCATTTGTGCATTTTTGAGCTGAATTGAGAGACAACTTTCCCAACGAGGCTGTAATATTTCAAAAACGATGACTGCAGATTGCACAATGACAGGGGAACAGGAATCCATCCCTTCACCCATCCTTTCCGAACTAACTACCTGCAGCAGTAGATCAAATTGAAGCAGAAGTGAGAAGAGGAGAAGGAAATAATAATATCCACTGCTGGGGAATTGTAAACTGGCTGAGTAAAATGGCAGAAATAACTGGAGTCAGGAACAAAGCAGTGTGGCATGGGATTAAATATTTTCCCAAAGAAGATATTAAATATGGCGCAGAAGGGAAACGAATCGAGCCTGGGCCTACTTTTGCCATTCTTCAATTTTAACATTTTCTGTGACTCCTGGCCAGAAGTAAATGGCTGTTCCTCGGTTACTATGGAGACGACCTTTCTGAAGGAGGAAATGAAAGGGCGATGTTGCACATAATGGAGGTCACCACACAGGAAGTGTCCAATTATCTTTCCTCCTTGTTAGCTGAGCTACTCCTTTTCAGTTCTGAAAGCAGCGAGGGCTCAGTTTTACCGTGACCTTAGCTCACTAATAGCAAAGCTACTTCATAAGGGAGAGAGTGTCCATTGTAGAGAACACTTAAGAAGCTTCCCACATCTTGACATATGAGGCTGATGCCCCCTTCCATGGCTAGATTTTCCTGCAACGGGTTGCCATGGCTACAGCTTGAGAGGCACCACTCTGCCATCAAGTATGGCCGACCAGGAGACTCTCATGCCCCTAATGCCTGCTGTGGACATAATGGTCTCCGTATCTAATGAAGGGTGTGCTGGCCTTGGAGAGAGGTTCACGAGAATGATCCCGGGAATGAAGGGCCTGATGTATGAGGAGAGTTTGAGGACTCTGGGTTTGTACTCGATGGAGTTTAGGAGGATAAAGGGGGATCCCATTAAAACTTACAGAATACTGAAAGGCCTGGATTGAGTGGATGTGGGGAAGGCATTTCCATTTGTAGGAGCGACTAGGATCCGAGGGCACAGTCTCAGAGTAAAGGGATGACCCTTTAGAACAGAGATGAGGTAGAATTTCTTCAGCCAGGGGGTGATGAATCTGTGGAATTCATTGCCAGAGAAGACTGTGGAGGCCAAGTCACTGAGTGTATTTAAGACAGAGATAGATAGGTTCTTGATTGGTAAGGGGAATCAAAGGTTATGGGGAAAAGGCGGGAGAATGGGGTTGAGTGACATATCAGCCATGAACGAATGGTGAAGCAGATTCGATGTGCCAAATGGCCTAATTTTGCTTATATATCTTGATTAGTAAGGGAATCAAAGGTTATGGCACTCTGAGGGAGAATTTAGCATGGCCAACGCACCTAACCAACACGTCTTTCGGACTGTGGGAGGAAACCGGAACACCCGGAGGAAACCCACGCAGACACGGGGAGAACGTGCAGACTCCGCACAGACAATGACCCAAGTCGGGAATTGAACCCGGGTCCCTGGCGCTGTGAGGCAGCAGTGCTAATCCACTGAGCCATCCCCATAGAGACCAGGAAGATCCCAGGTCCATCTTCTGTCTGTACAGAGTTAATAAACCGCAGCTGTACAAGCGACTGTGGTCTCTGCACTATTTGGGTTTAAATCCAGAATTTTGAGCTTCTCCAGGCTAGGGGTAGTAGGGAGGACAGAACTGGCTGTACATTAATTTATTTATGATGTTTTAACGCTCTTACGTAAGTAACAAAAACAAAACTCGACTACATGAAGTGTGAATTACATCAAAAGCATGGACTAATGAATAAAATGTGAAGTCAGAATGAGTCACAGACAGAAGTCTAGATCCATTGGACTTTTCCCCCAGGTTTAAGTAAATGTGCATTATGGTAATGTGACCAGGTTTGTATTCTAAAGGCCAGGACTAATACTCTGTGGAGATCAGTACAAACCTTACCACAGCAGCTGGGGGGAATTTAAATTCAATTAATTCATTAAATGGGAATTAAAAATCTAGCGGTTTATTGTAAAAAAGCCATCTGAGAGTGAAAACTGCCATCCTTACCTGGTTTGACCTGCATGGAACCACAGGAATGCCGAGTTAACTCTTTAATTGTATCAAACCCCGACAGTAAAAATAAATAAGAATATAAACAGAGGGGCCACCAGGCAAATACTTCAGCCATGCAAACAACAAGGCTGATCCTTGATTTGATTTATTATTCATAGAAATCGTGGAAACCCTACAGTACAGAAAGAGGCCATTTGGCCCATCGAGTTTGCACCGACCACAATCCCACCCAGGCCCTACCCCCATATCCCGACATATTTTACCCACTAATCTCTCTAACCTACACATCTCAGGACACTAAGGGGCAATTTAAGCATGGCCAATCAACCTAACCCACACATCTTTGGAATGTGGGAGGAAACCGGAGTACCCAGAGAAAACCCACGCAGACACGAGGAGAATGTGCAAACTCCACACAGACAGTGACCCGAGCCGGGAATCGAACCCAGGTCCCTGGAGCTGTGAAGCAGCAGTGCTAACCACTGTGCTACCGTGCCGCACATAGAACATAGAACATTACAGCGCAGTACAGGCCCTTCGGCCCTCGATGTTGCGCCGACCAGTGGTACCAATCTAAAGCCCCTCTAATCTACGCTATTCCAATATCATCCATATGTTTATCCAATAGCCACTTGAACGCTCTCAACGTTGACGAGTCCACCACTGCTGCAGGCAGGGCATTCCACGCCCTTACTACTCTCTGAGTAAAGAACCTACCTCTAACATCTGTCCTATATCTCTCACCCCTCAATTTAAAGCTATGTCCCCTCGTGCTAGCCAACACCATCCGAGGAAAAAGGCTCTCACTATCCACCCTATGTAATCCTCTGATCATCTTGTATGCCTCTATTAAGTCACCTCTTAACCTTCTTCTCTCTAACGAAAACAACCTCAAGCCCCTCAGCCTTTCTTCATACGATTTTCCCACCATACCAGGCAACATCCTGGTAAATCTCCTCTGCACCCTTTCAAACACTTCCACATCTTTCCTATAATACGGCGACCAGAACTGTACGCAATACTCCAAATGCGGCCGCACCAGAGTTTTGTACAGTTGCAGCATGACCTCCTGGCTCCGAAACTCAATCCCTCTACCAATAAAAGCTAACACACCGTACGCCTTCTTAACAACCCTATCAACCTGGGTGCCAACTTTCAGGGATCTATGCACATGGACACCCAGATCCCTCTGTTCATCCACACTACCAAGTATCTTACCATTAACCCAGTACTCTGTATTCCTGTTACTCCTTCCAAAGTGAATCACCTCACACTTTTCCGCATTAAACTCCATTTGCCACCTCTCAGCCCAGCTCTGCAGCTTATCTATGTCCCTCTGTAACCTGCCACTTCCCTCCGCACTGTCTGCAACTCCACCGACTTTAGTGTCATCCGCAAATTTACTAATCCATCCTTCCACGTCCTCATCCAAGTCATTAATAAAAATGACAAACAGCAGTGGCCCCAAAACAGATCCTTGCGGTACACCACTAGTAACTGAACTCCAGGATGAATATTTCCCATCAACCACCACCCTTTGTTTTCTTACAGCTAGCCAATTCCTGATCCAAACCACTAAATCACCCACAATCCCATGTGTCCGTATTTTCTGCAAAAGCTTACCATGGGGAACCTTATCAAACGCTTTGCTGAAATCCATATACACCACATCAACCGCTTTACCCTCATCCACCTCTTTGGTCACCTTCTCAAAGAACTCAATAAGGTTTGTGAGGCACGACCTACCCTTCACAAAACCGTGCTGACTATCCCTAATCAAATTATTCCTTTCTAGGTGATTATAAATCCTATCTCTTATAATCCTTTCCAATACTTTGCCCACAACAGAAGTAAGGCTCACCGGTCTATAATTACCAGGGTTGTCCCTACTCCCCTTCTTGAACAAGGGGACAACATTTGCTATCCTCCAGTCTTCTGGCATTGTTCCTGTAGACAATGACAACACAAAGATCAAAGCCAAAGGCTCTGCAATCTCCTCTCTAGCCTCCCAGAGAATCCTAGAATAAATCCCATCCGGCCCAGGGGACTTATCTATTTTTACCCTTTCCAGAATTGCTAACACCTCCTCCTTATGAACATCAATCCCATCCAGTCCAATATTAACATACAGTGAAAAGTATTGTTTCTTGCGCGCTTCACAGACAAAGCATACCGTACATGGAGTACGAAGGGGAGAAGGAAAGGAGAGGGTGCAGAATATAATGTTTACAGTCATAGCTAGGCTGTTGAGAAAGATCAGCTTAATAGAAGATAGGTTCAAAAGTCTGACAGCAGCAGGGAAGAAGCTGTTCATGAGTCGGTTGGTGCGTGACCTCAGACTTTTGTATCTTTTTCCCGAAGGAAGAAGGTGGAAGAGAGAATGTCCGGGGTGCTTGGGGTCCTTGATTATGCTGGCTGCTTTTCCGAGGCAGCGGGAAGTGTAGACAGAGTCAATGGGTGGGAGGCTGGTTTGCGTGATGGATTGGGCTACATTCACAACCCTTTGTAGTTTATTGCGGTCTTGGTCAGAGCAGGAGCCATACCAAGCTGTGATTCAACCATAAAGAATGCTTTCTGTAGTGCATCTGTAAATCTTGCAAGGTCCACCTCCTCACTGACATCTTGGGATTTGAGCCAAAATTGGAAAAGTTGTTGTCCCACAGACTAGTTAAGCAACAGTTTGACATTGTCATATTCATCTGAACATGCCTGACACCCCAAAGTCCCATACTCCTCTGTCACCACCCCTGCCCCACAAACAGGAAGAAGTTTAACAACACCAGGTTAAAGTCCAACAGGTTTATTTGGTAGCAAAAGCCACACAAGCTTTCGAAGCTCTAAGCCCCTTCTTCTTCGAAAGCTTGTGTGGCTTTTGCTACCAAATAAACCTGTTGGACTTTAACCTGGTGTTGTTAAACTTCTTACTGTGTTTACCCCAGTCCAACGCCGGCATCTCCACATCATGACCACAAACAGGACACATGCACCAGAGGAGACAGGGCAGTGGTACTGAATAGGGTTGCTCTGGGAGTCCTCAACATTGGCTCTGGGCCTCCCCTGAAGTCTTATGAGCATTAGGTCAAATATGGGCAAGGAAGTCTCCTGCTGATTAACATCCACCACCCTCCTTCAGCTGATGAATCATGGTTCCTGCATGTTTAACACCAGATGGAAGAAGTATTGAGAATAGCAGTGCACAGAATGGACTCTGGCTGGGGTTGCAGGTATTGTATTAGCATGGATAGAGGTTTGGTTAATCAACAGAAAGCAAAGAGTGGGTATAAAAAATAGTATTTTTCTGGTTGGCAATCAGTGACTAGTGGTGTGCCTCAGGGCTCAGTGTTAGGACTATAGTTGTTTACAATTTACATACATGATTTGGAGTTGGGGACCAAGTGTAGTGTGCCAAAGTTTGCAGATGACACTAAGATGAGTGGTAGAGCGAAGTGTGCAGAGGACACTAAAAGTCTGCAGAGGGATATAGATAGTTTGAGTGGGCAAGGGTCTGGCAGATGGAGTACAATGTTGGTGAATGTGAGGTCATCCATTTTGGTAGGAATAACAGCACAATGGACTATTATTTAAATAGTAAAAAATTGCAGCATGCTGCTGTGCAGAGGGACCTGGGTGTCCTTGTGCATGAATCACAAAAAGTTGGTTTGCAGGTGCAGCAGGTAATTAAGAAGGCAAATGGAATTTTGTCCTTCATTGCTAGAGGGATAGAGTTTAAAAACAGGGAGGTTATGGTGCAGTACTGTGTACAGTTTTGGTCTCCTTACTTGAGAAAGGATATACTGGCACTGGAGGGGGTGCAGAGGAGATTCACTAGGTTGATTCCGGAGTTGAGAGGGTTGGCTTATGAGGAGAGTCTGAGTAAACTGGGGCTATGCTTTATTTGAATTCAGAAGAATGAGGGGAGATCTTATAAAAACATATAAGATTATGAGGGGAATAGATAAGATCGAAGCAGGGAGGTTGTTTCCACTGGCGGGTGAAACTAGAACTAGGGGTCATGGCCTCAAAATAAGGGGGAGCAGATTTAGGACTGAGTTGAGGAGGAACTTCTTCACACAAAGGGTTGTGAATCTGTGGAATTCATTGCCCAGTGAAGCAGTCGAGGCTACCTCATTGAATGTTTTTAAGGCAAAGATAGATACATTTTTGAACAGTAAAGGAATTAAGGGTTATGGTGAGCGGACGGGTAAACGGAACTGAGTCCACGAAAAGATCCGCCATGATCTTATTGAATGGTGGAGTAGGCTCGAGGGGCCAGATGGCCTACTCCTGCTTCTAGTTCTTATGTTCTTACTTCCTTGCCCATCACTAAAAGTGGTTTGGCAGCACCACTGCTGGCCAAGTTCTGAAGGACATAAGGGCCAGACTGGGCCTGTGGCAGGTGGTGAGGGAAACAATGCGATGGAAATACCTACTTGACCTCGCCCCCACCAATTACAACTGTATCTGTTCCTGATAGCGCTGGTAGAATAGCCTTTTTAAAGGTGAATTTCCTCCTTTGCACTGACTCACCACCACCTTCTCGAGGGTAATAAATGGAGGGGGCAATAAATGCTGCCATTGCTGGTGCCACTCACTCTTGGAAGAGGGTGAGCTGAGCAGAAGCCATGGCTGAACCAGTTTCAGGCCGGATCCCGAGATGACATTCTGTAGCTCCCTCGATGAGATTTAATTCTGTGAGCAGGGTTGTGAGTTGATTGGGTTTAGTTTTGGTGATTTGCCAGAAACTACAGCTGCCTCTGCTTTCTCCTGGGGCAGAGTTTCACAGACGTTGTAGGTTGGAAGTTCTTGTGGTGACACAAGCAAATGAGGCTATCAGATCAGGTCATTGGCAATATGTCGTTGTAAGGTTATGTTTTTTACAGCGGGAAAGCAGGTGGCATTTATCTTGTTAATCATAAAAGCCCATGGTCACCCAATCTGTCTCTTATCTTCAACACTTCCCATGACAACTTGCACACTGTGGTAGATCAGATGCCATTGGGATGTGTATTTTCTCCTAAACTTTGTTTCATATATGATCGACATAGTGTAGAATGAAACCATTCCACCCACTGTGTCCACATAAGTTCCTTGAACGATCTATCCATTGCATCTTTAGATCCTGCAAGGGAAGAAGCTATTCTTGAGTCGGTTGGTACATGACCTCAGACATTTGTATCTTTCTTGTGACGGATGAAGGTGTAAGAGAGTCTGTCCTTGGTATGTGGGATCCTTGATTATGCTGGCTGCTTTTCCAAGGCAGTGGGAAGTGTAGACAGAGTCAATGGATGGAAGGCTGGTTTGCGTGATGGACTGGGCTATGTTCACAACCTTTTGTAGTTTCTTGCAATCTTGGGCAGAGCCATACCAAGCTGTGATACATCCGGAAAGGTTGCTTTCTATCGTGCATCTGTAATCCTGGAAAGTCCACCTTCTCACTGACATCTTGGGACTTGAGCCAAAATTGGAAGGGTCCTGACAATATTTTAGCAGTAGTACTGAAGACTTGTGCTCTCGAACTTGCTATGCCTCTTGCCAAGCTGTTCCATTACAGCCACAATATTGGCATCTCCCTGGCAACATGGAAAATTGCCCAGGTATGTCCTGTACACGAGCAACCGGACAAACCCAACTCGGCCAATTACCGGTCCATCAGTCAACTCTTAACCATTAGTAAAGTCTAGAAGGGGTCATCAACAGTGCAATCAAGCGGCACTTACTCAGCAATAGCCTGACTTTCAGTTTGGGTTCTGCCAGGGCCACTCAGCTCCCAACCTCATTACAGCCTTGGTTCAAGCATAGAAAAAAGAGCTGAACTCCAGAGGTGAGGTGAGAGTGACAGTCCTTGATTTGATTTAATTTATTATTGTCACAGGTATTAGTTTACAGTGAAAAGAATTGTTTCTTGCGTGCTTTACAGACAAAACATACTGTTCATAGGGAGGGAAATGAGAGAATGCAGAATGTAGTGTCACAGTCATAGCTAAGGTATAGAGAAAGATCAACTTAACATGATGTCCTTGACATCAAGGCACCATTTGACTGAGTGTGGCATCAAGGAGCCTTAGCACAACTGGAGTTAATGGGAATCAGGGGAAAGCTGCCCACTGGTTTGATTCATACCTGGCACAAAGGAAGATAGTTGTGGTTGTTGGAAGTCAACCATCTCAGCTCCAGGACATCACTTCAGGAGTTCCTCAGGTCTTAAGCTGTTTCATCAATGACCTTCCCACCATAATCAGGTCAGAAGTGGGGAAGTTTGCTGATGATTGCACAATGTTCAGCACCATTCATGACTCAGATTCTGAAGCAGTCCATGTTCAAATGCAGGAAGTTCTGGACAATATCCAAGCTTGGGCTGACAAGTGGCAAGTAACATTCACACCACCTAAGTGCCAGACAATGACCACCCCAAAAAAAGAGAATCTAACCATTGCCACTTGACATTGAATGGCATTACTATCACTGAATCCCCCACTATCAACATCCTGGGGTTTGACCAGCAACTGAACTGGACTAGCCATATAAATAGTGTGATCGCAAGAGTAGGGCAGAGGCTAGGAATCCTATGGTGAGTAACTCACCTTCTGACTTCTCAAAGCCTGCCCACCATCTACAAGGCAAAAGTCAGGAGTGTGATGGAATACTCTCCCCTTGCCTGGATGGGTGCAGCTCCAACAACACCTCAAGAAGCTCAACACCATCCAGGACAAGCACCCTACCCACAAATATACACTCTCTCCATTGCTGTCGCATGGTGTCAGCAGTGTGTACCATCTACAAGATACACTCCAGCAACTCACCAAGTCTCATTTGACTGCACCTTCCAATCCCATGGTCACTTCGTCTAGAGTGACAAGGGCAGCAGACACATGGGAACACCACCACCTGGAAGTTCTCCTCCAAGTCACTCACAGAATGCCTTGGAAATATATCACCATTCCTTCACTGACACTGGGTCAAATCCCGGAACTCTCTCTCTCTCCCTAACAGCACTGTGGGTGTACCTACACCACATGAACCGCAGCGGTTCAAGAAGACAGCTCACCACCATCTTCTCAAGGGCAATTAGGGAGGGGCAACAAATGCTGGTCTAGCCAGCGACACCCACATCCCATGAATGAAAACAATGTCCCATTGCACTGTTCTTTCCTCGTGGTCCTGCAATTTCTTTCCTTTTCAAGTGTTTATCCAATTCCCTTTTGAAAGATACTGTTGAATCTCCTTCCACCGCCCTTACAGTCAGTGTGCTTGGGATTAGAACAACTCACTACATTTTTAAAAAACCTTCTCATCTCCCCACAAGTCCTTTTGACAACTATCTTAAATCTCATTGAATGGAAATCTGAATCACAGAATCTCTACAGTGCAGAAGGAGGCCATTTGGTCCATCAAGTCTGCACCGACCACAATCCCACCCAGGCCCTATCCTCATAGCCCCATTCATTTACCCTAGCTAGTCCTCCTGACACTGAGGGACAATTTAGCATGGCCAATCCCACTTAACCCGCACATCTTTGGACTGTGGGAGGAAACCGGAGCACCCGGAGGAAACCCCCGCAGACATGGGGAGAACGTGCAAACTCCACACAGACAGTGACCCGAGGCCGGAAATCGATCCTGGGTCCCTGACACTGTGAGGCAGCAGTGCTAACCACTGTGCCACCATGCCACCCTATTGTGAATGACCTGTTTCTGTTCCCGCGTTCCTACCATAGACCAGGAATCTACCCTGGAACAACCTCGTTTTTGAGGCGAATGATCATGCCAATGTCCTTCTCTTACCCTCAAACTGTGGCAAGCAACTAAACATTGTCCTCATTAATTATATAAGATCTTTAATGAGCAAAGGGATAGGTATTTGTATTACTTTGGGCACCTGAGCACTGTTCTTCTGAACAGTGTCTTGCGCTCCATCAACACACAGGAGTGTAATATGCTGAAATTTATTGGCTTTACACCAACATCCTTATCACAGGGACATTGTGACTACAGGAGAAGCTGATGATTAGTCCCACCAGTTAACTTCTTCCAATCCTGTTAATTGCTGCCAGCAAATAAAACCAGATGTGATGTCCACTTTAAAGGGGTCTGTCAGGAGTTTGAAAGGGGAGCTGGGCTATTAAGGAACATGTGTGGCTTTTAAATGTGATTAACTTACTGAGAGCCCAGGTGGTTCTTATCGAACCTCTTTGTGTGTGTTACAAACGGAAATTCACTTGCCTGTTAAATGATGTTGAACAGAAGCCTATTAAACACTGACAGACCCAGAGCAGTTGACAGTTTTACAGCATCACTGGGACCATGTGAGAACAAAGAAGCCCTTTGATTCCACGCTAAGCACACGTGAAGGAAATGCTTCTTTGTGTCAAATTGCATCTCAATCTCAGGCTGGTGCAGTCGGGTTAGTGCCAGGGAAAGATGGATGCTCCAGAGAATGCACATGATGGCCAAGTTTTCACTGATACAGCACCTTCGCTGCAGGAAACACATTCCAAGACACTGCACAGGAATGTTCCCAGACCAGATTTGACACCAAACCTCATGAGATATTAGGACATTAGCATGTTGGATGAGGGAGTACTAGTGGCCAGGACACCAGGGATAATTCCTCTGCTCCTCTTCAACATCATTCCATGGGATATTTAACATCTATCTGAGAGGGGAGATGCGTCTTATTTAAATGTCTTTTCTGAAAGATGGACCTCTGACACTCCTTTAGCATCAGGCTTTCTCAGTCTAGCTTTTGTGCTTTGGTCCCTGGAGCAGGACCTGAGGTAAGAGTGTTTCCCACTTTTTACTTATTCTTTCAGGATATGTCTGTGTTGCTGGCAAGACCAGCAATTGCCCTTGGGAAAGTAGTGATGAACTGCTTTCTTGAACCACTGCAGTCCAACACATGCAGTGCTGTTCGGGAGGGAGACTGTTCCGGGATTTTGACCCAGGCGCGATGAAGTAACAGTGATATAGTCCCAATTCAGAATGGTGTGTGGCTTTGGGGGGAAGCTGGAGGTGGTGGTGTCCCCATGTTTCTGTTGCCCTTGTTAGACAGTAAAGGTCAGGTGTTTGGAAGGTGCTGTCAAAGGACGTTTGGCAAATTGTTGAGCCACAGCCAGTAACGTGAATGATATCACGTTATATCACTTAATTCACTGAATCCATCCAGATTAGGAGACAATGGGCTGTGTCCAGGATTGTGGCTCACCTGTATTCAACACCGTCCAGTGTAGAGGCTGATTTGTGAGTGGCAATCTTCTCTGCGGCTGGCACAGGTGAACAATGTTGGCCCAAGGTGGACTCTCTTTTCCACATCTGGTCATTTGTTTAGTCCCTGCTCTTTCCATGCCCTTCCCAACTGCTTGTCTCCAGGCCCTCCAGTCAGTGGCAAGGACTTCCCATGCGCTGACTGAAATCACGGTGAGCTTGAAGTCTTGCTTTCAGACGTTGCAGAACGTGGGCGATTTGTTGGTGTTGTGCCAGTAGTGTGCCCACTGCCGAGCATGTCCTGGGGATGCGGCGATCACAGATTTGGCTCATGTGACTTAGCCAATGGGCTCAGGAGGGCAAACATGCTGGAGATCTCTGCACGCTGGCGTACGTCCATATTCGGCACTTGGTCTTGCCAGAAGATGCCCTGAATTTGCCTGAATCAATAGAGGTGGAAGCTATTCTGCCACTTCTCTCGGCTTGCTTAAGTTGTCTGTGTCTTGCTGCTGTGAAGGAGGTTGCTGGGAGTCTGGGACATGTGGAGCTCTGACTTGTTTGTTGTTGTTGATCCACACTCGACTCCTCAACTTTAAAGTGAAAACTGGGACCGTGGCAATCACCATCCAGGGGAGGCGATGGCCCAGTGGTATTATCGCTAGACTATTAATCCAGAAGCTCAGCTAATGTTCTTGGGACCCGGATTCAAATCCCACCACGGCGGATTGTGGAATTTGAATTCAATAAAAAAAATCTGGAATTAAGAACCTACTGATGACCATGAAACAATTGTCGATTGTCAGAAAAATCCATCTGGTTCACTAATGCCCTTTAGGGAAGGAAATCTGCCGTCCTTACCTGCTCTGGCCTACATGTGACTCCAGAGCCACAGCAATGTGGTTGACTCCCAACTGCCCTCTGAAATGGCCCAGCAAGCCACTCAATTTCAAGGGCAATTTGGGATGGGTAATAGAATCCTTACACTGCAGAAGGAGGCCATTCGACCCATTGAGTCTGCATCGACCACAGCCCCACCCAGGTCCCATTCCCATCACCCTACCAATCTCCCTGACACCAGGGCCAATTTATCATGGCCAATCAACCTAACCTGCACATCTTTGGACTGTGGGAGGAAACCGGAGCACCCGGAGGAAACCCACGCAGAGACAGGGAGCATGTGCAAACCCCACACAGACAGTGATCCGAGGCCGGAATTGAACCCGGGTCCCTGGCACTGTGAGGCAGCAGTGCTAACCACTGGGCCACCGTGCCGCCCCTAATAAGTGCTGGCCCAGCCAGTGACGTCCATGTCCCATGAATGAATAAAAATCTAGTTCTGGTGCTGGTTTTGGCATCAAGGTAATTGTTGATCCAAGGTACATGGAGCTGTTATTGACCACCAGAGTGAGGTTCCCGCTGTACTAAAGACATGTACACAAGATCAGGAATAACAGGCAAACAATACGGGACAAAAAAGAAATCTAATCACCTCGTGGGTGGCTAGGTCCTTGGCACAGGTTCGAAAATGTAGGTACTGATCCACTGGAGGAATTAAAGGTAGATCCTTTTCCTCGGATAGCTTTTACAATATTCTCAAATGGTTTTAGACATTGGGAGCGGTTAAGTGCAGCGCATGATGTAAGCTGGTCTTCCCCCAGGAGTCTACATTGGAACCCGTTTGATTATGTCAATATGAATTGGCCCTGATGAGAGGTTTATCAGACAGAATTACAAACTGGAAGAGGTGTTTAGATTAAACGTGTCAGGCAATATTGCAATCTGAGATTTGCGATGGAAGAAGTGGCCTTATTCGAAGGAAACCTAATTTGTCCTTTCCTAATTTTAATAAGAGCCCCAGGTGTCCTGGAGAATTATTGGGCTCTCGCCCAGAGAAAATGAAAGGAATTACCACGCAAGAGCTCAGTCATTGGATTTGATAGTGAGGTTTTGAACGGAAGCCCTGATCATTTTGAACCCTCTCTGGCCCGTCC